>NC_069499.1:798538373-798830873 GCF_027579735.1 Bombina bombina | reverse complement strand
TTTAAAAAACACATGGGACCATAAGTCCATTTCATGGATGGGAAGAATAGCGTCGCTTAAAATGTCCTTCCTCCCTAAGTTAACATATTTATTCTGTATAATTAGAGTCCCTATGCATCTCCTCCTCCAATTTCAGAGTGAGATCACAAAGTTCATTTGGCAAGGCAAGACCCCCCGAATTGCTCATAGGACTTTGCAATTCCCTGTTCCCTTAGGCGGACTTGCATCACCGTCGGTAGTGAAATACTACGAAGGGGCCATGCTAACGCATATCTCCCAATGGGGAGTACTCCAGTCTTGCGACAGATGGAGAGAACTTGAACAGGCATCACTGCCATCCAATGTTCTCCTTCGAGATACCATATGGATTCCACCACATAGCCGCAGAACGCAGGGCATCGGTAATCTGGTCATTCTGGAGTGCCTATCAGTCTGGGATAGGCTTAGGCATCGTCAACTCATTGCTCCCCATCCTTCTCCTATAACTTCGGTAGCCAGACTACTTATGAGCTTGCCTGATACTCACCCGAACACATGGGCTCGGTTAGGGGTTACTAAATTCTCAGACTTTTGGTCCGCCACACAACCGGATGAATTTATAACTTTAACGCAGCTGGGCCAACAAGTAGCCACCCCTAAGTTCCTCACATTTGAAATCACTAGGATCCAGAGCTTTTTAAGAAGCTGGAGCTTCCTTCCATCCGCCTCCCGCCCTCCCACTCCTTGGGAATGTATCTGGCAGGGAGGGCGTAGACTTGTCAGGCCACTATCGAGACACTATGCTCTTCTAGACAGCACCTCCCCGCCTACTTTGGCTCCACATCTCCTAAGATGGGACGCCCTCCTATGTACTGAAACCTCTATCGATTCTTGGCAAAGAACCATCCAGCTGACTAAGAAGACTTTACATTGTGTAACAATGTTCGAGACGTACTACAAAGTTCTCTCACATTGGTACTTTGTTCCTACCCGCTTGTCTAAAATGTTCCCAGGAACGTCTCCACTATGTTGGAGAGGCTGTGGCCTCCATGGTAGTTTGTTACATATATGGTGGGAGTGCCCCATTATCAGACCTCTGTGGAAAAAAGGAATACGTACCCTTACTGCTTACGGCTTTAGAGTCTCTGCTGGTCCAGCGCTTGCTCTCCTCCATCTGGGTCTTCACGCCCTTCCCAGGCACCAAGGACTCTTTGGCGTCTATCTCTTGGCCTCGATTAAAACCAATATAGCCCGGACTTGGAAAAGGGAAGCTCCTCCCAGCTGGCAGGATATTACCCACACAATGGCTTATCTGTACACTATGGAAAAGGCGATATATTTTGATCTTAACAAATCTGACCTGTTCGAAATGGCTTGGGCTGATTGGAAGAACAACCATGATACTGTGTGGCACCCACAAGTTCTGGCAAATGACGCCCCAACTGACAATTAACGACCTAACTGCTCTCCCTGACGGATAGCATGCACAGTTATCTAGAAGTACTGAATATAACATACCTCCCCCCCTACCCTTCCCCTCCCCTTCTCCCCTCTATACTTGAAATATCTAAGCTGAAGTGCTCTACTGTATTACCACTGATCCTCTCACCCTTACAAGAAATAACTTGTAAATTGACTCTGTACAGGGTGAGGATAACTTGATGTATTTGAATCCGAATGGATTTATATTGCTTTTCTTGTTTGATTCATTTACTATCCTTTTCAAATGTGCAGAATTTTCTGTGTAGGGTCAGTTGACCCATTATTCTATTTGTTTATGTTGCTGAAAAAGGGGTCCTGCGAGTCCCCAATTGTTAATATAAATATATATATATATATCATTTCTAACCTAAAAAAAAAAAAGTGTAAGAGTGTATGCGTGTTTCCTATATGAGTAACCTCACACCTGTAATGATCTATATTAAAGCAACAGAGTGTTTATAGCCACACAATTATAATATTCCATATATGATTTACATCTATATCTAGCCTTGGTTTGGTTTAGATTTAGCGCAATATCATTCCATTTGGTCATTGATTATTACTGAGTGTTTATCAGGCACTTACCGCAGCAAGTTTCAGCTCAATCCACAAAAGTGTTAGTTGCCCTCACAGATTCAGTTCTAGCCATCCAGACCAGTCTTTAATAAAGCTAGTGTCTGTATATTCAGCCTTTGCCAAGCAACTAGTGCAATTAGCCCCAACAGAACCCACAAAGGTGTCAGTGCCTCCATCAACCGACTTTTGCTCTCACTGGTTCCCCACTTACCATCACAGATTAGGGTAAATTTTGTCAGTCTTCATGCCCTTGTGCCCGTGCCTGGCAACTAGCACAACAAGCCCCAGCAGAACCCACAACGGTCTCAGTGCCCACTGGCCTCTGCCCTCACTGGCTAACACAGATTTACAACAATAATAATAATGCCCATGAGTGTTTATAGCATCCAGCCCGTGTCAGGCACTTAGTACAATTCACTCTGTCAAAACCCAACTAGATGTCAGTGCCCTCCCCACACTCACTTATTAAAATCTAGACACATTACAGGTATACCCGCTCATACAGCGGGTTAGGGACCGGAGCCCAGCTGTAAAGTGAAAACCGCCTTAACGTGAAACAAGGCAGTTTTAGCTTTCTTTTCACTTGCCAGTGTGTTTAAAAACTTAAAAACATGTTTGAACTAACATATATTAGGGGTGCAATAGTGCTATTAACACTAGCACAGCACAGTATTCAATTAGTATTCAATAAATACTGTACCTGTAAAATAGTGACAATTACTGTAGTAAAATTTACCAGACTATAGCACTGAGACACAGATTTCACTGTAATGCTGTAAACAGAGTGAACTGTGCTTACCAAAATGGTGCCAGTCACTTTTCTCGCAATCTCACGATGATTACAGCACTGTTTCAAAATCCTTGGAGGTTGAACTTCAGCTCCAACAAAGCACTGTATTAGCGAAGCGCTGTAAAGCGAAGCGCTGTAAAGTGAAGTGCTGTAAATTGAGGTATACCTATAATGAGAATGTTGTGCCACACAAACACTATATCAGGTGAATGGCCGTGCCAGGCACACAACACTATAACAACAGCACAATTTGTTTCCCCGCAGTGCCCGCTACAGAAGCACTCCATCCACCCTAAACCAGAGAGAACTAGTCTATTATTTACAACTCAAAGTAAATCTACATTTCTCCTTTTTGCAATATTGACTGTGGTCTTTATTTGACAGTGTCACAGTGTGTTAAATGAAATAAAACATAATTTATGTAAGAACTTACCTGATAAATTCATTTCTTTCATATTAACAAGAGTCCATGAGCTAGTGACGTATGGGATATACATTCCTACCAGGAGGGGCAAAGTTTCCCAAACCTTAAAATGCCTATAAATACACCCCTCACCACACCCACAAATCAGTTTAACGAATAGCCAAGAAGTGGGGTGATAAGAAAAAAAGTGCGAAGCATATAAAATAAGGAATTGGAATAATTGTGCTTTATACAAAAAAATCATAACCACCACAAAAAAGGGTGGGCCTCATGGACTCTTGTTAATATGAAAGAAATGAATTTATCAGGTAAGTTCTTACATAAATTATGTTTTCTTTCATGTAATTAACAAGAGTCCATGAGCTAGTGACGTATGGGATAATGAATACCCAAGATGTGGATCTTTCCACACAAGAGTCACTAGAGAGGGAGGGATAAAATAAAGACAGCCAATTCCTGCTGAAAATAATCCACACCCAAAATAAAGTTTAAAGAAAAACATAAGCAGAAGATTCAAACCGAAACCACTGCCTGAAGTACCTTTCTACCAAAAACTGCTTCAGAAGAAGAGAATACATCAAAATGGTAGAATTTAGTAAAAGTATGCAAAGAGGACCAAGTCGCTGCTTTGCAAATCTGATCAACTGAAGCTTCATTCCTAAACGCCCAGGAAGTAGAAACTGACCTAGTAGAATGAGCTGTAATCCTCTGAGGCGGAGTCTTACCCGATTTAACATAGGCAAGATGAATTAAAGATTTCAACCAGGATGCCAAAGAAATGGCAGAAGCTTTCTGGCCTTTTCTAGAACCAGAAAAGATGACAAATAGACTAGAAGTCTTTCGGAAAGATTTAGTAGCTTCAACATAATATTTCAAAGCTCTAACAACATCCAAAGAATGTAACGATTTTTCCTTAGAATTCTTAGGATTAGGACATAATGAAGGAACCACGATTTCTCTACTAATGTTGTTGGAATTCACAACCTTAGGTAAAAATTCAAAAGAAGTTCGCAACACCGCCTTATCCTGATGAAAAATCAGAAAAGGAGACTCACAAGAAAGAGCAGATAATTCAGAAACTCTTCTGGCAGAAGAGATGGCCAAAAGGAACAAAACTTTCCAAGAAAGCAATTTAATGTCCAATGAATGCATAGGTTCAAACGGAGGAGCTTGAAGAGCTCCCAGAACCAAATTCAAACTCCATGGAGGAGAAATTGACTTAATGACAGGTTTTATACGAACCAAAGCTTGTACAAAACAATGAATATCAGGAAGAATAGCAATCTTTCTGTGAAAAAGAACAGAAAGAGCAGAGATTTGTCCTTTCAAGGAACTTGCGGACAAACCCTTATCTAAACCATCCTGAAGAAATTGTAATATTCTCGGAATTCTAAAAGAATACCAAGAAAAATGATGAGTAAGACACCAAGAAATATAAGTCTTCCAGACTCTATAATATATCTCTCTAGATACAGATTTACGAGCCTGTAACATAGTATCAATCACAGAGTCAGAGAAACCTCTTTGACTAAGAATCAAGCGTTCAATCTCCATACCTTTAAATTTAAGGATTTCAGATCCGGATGGAAAAAAGGACCTTGCGACAGAAGGTCTGGTCTTAACGGAAGAGTCCATGGTTGGCAAGATGCCATCCGGACAAGATCCGCATACCAAAACCTGTGAGGCCATGCCGGAGCTATTAGCAGAACAAACGAGCATTCCCTTAGAATCTTGGAGATTACTCTTGGAAGAAGAACTAGAGGTGGAAAGATATAGGCAGGATGATACTTCAGAGGAAGTGATAATGCATCCACTGCCTCCGCCTGAGGATCCCGGGATCTGGACAGATACCTGGGAAGTTTCTTGTTTAGATGAGAGGCCATCAGATCTATCTCTGGAAGCCCCCACATTTGAACAATCTGAAGAAATACCTCTGGGTGAAGAGACCATTCGCCCGGATGCAACGTTTGGCGACTGAGATAATCCGCTTCCCAATTGTCTACACCTGGGATATGAACCGCAGAGATTAGACAGGAGCTGGATTCCGCCCAAACCAAAATTCGAGATACTTCTTTCATAGCCAGAGGACTGTGAGTCCCTCCTTGATGATTGATGTATGCCACAGTTGTGACATTGTCTGTCTGAAAACAAATGAACGATTCTCTCTTCAGAAGAGGCCAAAACTGAAGAGCTCTGAAAATTGCACGGAGTTCCAAAATATTGATCGGTAATCTCACCTCCTGAGATTCCCAAACTCCCTGTGCCGTCAGAGATCCCCACACAGCTCCCCAACCTGTGAGACTTGCATCTGTTGAAATTACAGTCCAGGTTGGAAGAACAAAAGAAGCCCCCTGAATTAAACGATGGTGATCTGTCCACCACGTTAGAGAGTGTCGAACAATCGGTTTTAAAGATATTAATTGATATATCTTCGTGTAATCCCTGCACCATTGGTTCAGCATACAGAGCTGAAGAGGTCGCATGTGAAAACGAGCAAAGGGGATCGCGTCCGATGCAGCAGTCATAAGACCTAGAATTTCCATGCATAAGGCTACCGAAGGGAATGATTGAGACTGAAGGTTTCGACAAGCTGTAATCAATTTTAGACGTCTCTTGTCTGTTAAAGACAGAGTCATGGACACTGAATCTATCTGGAAACCTAGAAAGGTTACCCTTGTTTGAGGAATCAAAGAACTTTTTGGTAAATTGATCCTCCAACCATGATCTTGAAGAAACAACACAAGTCGATTCGTATGAGACTCTGCTAAATGTAAAGACTGAGCAAGTACCAAGATATCGTCCAAATAAGGAAATACCACAATACCCTGTTCTCTGATTACAGACAGAAGGGCACCGAGAATCTTTGTGAAAATTCTTGGAGCTGTAGCAAGGCCAAACGGTAGAGCCACAAATTGGTAATGCTTGTCTAGAAAAGAGAATCTCAGGAACTGAAAATGATCTGGATGAATCGGAATATGCAGATATGCATCCTGTAAATCTATTGTGGACATATAATTCCCTTGCTGAACAAAAGGCAATATAGTCCTTACAGTTACCATCTTGAACGTTGGTATCCTTACATAACGATTCAATAATTTTAGATCCAGAACTGGTCTGAAGGAATTCTCCTTCTTTGGTACAATGAAGAGATTTGAATAAAACCCCATCCCCTGTTCCGGAACTGGAACTGGCATAATTACTCCAGCCAACTCTAGATCTGAAACACAATTCAGAAATGCTTGAGCTTTCACTGGATTTACTGGGACACGGGAAAGAAAAAATCTCTTTGCAGGAGGTCTCATCTTGAAAACAATTCTGTACCCTTCTGAAACAATGTTCTGAATCCAAAGATTGTGAACAGAATTGATCCAAATTTCTTTGAAAAAACGTAACCTGCCCCCTACCAGCTGAACTGGAATGAGGGCCGTACCTTCATGTGAACTTAGAAGCAGGCTTTGCCTTTCTAGCAGGCTTGGATTTATTCCAGACTGGAGATGGTTTCCAAACTGAAACTGCTCCTGAGGACGAAGGATCAGGCTTTTGTTCTTTGTTGAAACGAAAGGAACGAAAACGATTGTTAGCCCTGTTTTTACCTTTAGATCTTTTATCCTGTGGTAAAAAAGTTCCTTTCCCACCAGTAACAGTTGAAATAATAGAATCCAACTGAGAACCAAATAATTTGTTTCCCTGGAAAGAAATGGAAAGTAGAGTTGATTTAGAAGCCATATCAGCATTCCAAGTCTTAAGCCATAAAGCTCTTCTGGCTAAGATAGCCAGAGACATAAACCTAACATCAACTCTAATAATATCAAAAATGGCATCACAGATAAAATTATTAGCATGCTGGAGAAGAATAATAATATCATGAGAATCACGATTTGTTACTTGTTGCGCTAGAGTTTCCAACCAAAAAGTTGAAGCTGCAGCAACATCAGCCAATGATATAGCAGGTCTAAGAAGATTACCTGAACACAGATAAGCTTTTCTTAGAAAAGATTCAATTTTTCTATCTAAAGGATCCTTAAACGAGGTACCATCTGACGTAGGAATGGTAGTACGTTTAGCAAGGGTAGAAATAGCCCCATCAACTTTAGGGATTTTGTCCCAAAATTCTAACCTGTCAGGCGGAACAGGATATAATTGCTTAAAACGTTTAGAAGGAGTAAATGAATTACCCAATTTATCCCATTCTTTGGAAATTACTGCAGAAATAGCATTAGGAACAGGAAAAACTTCTGGAATAACCGCAGGAGCTTTAAAAACCTTATCCAAACGTATAGAATTAGTATCAAGAGGACTAGAATCCTCTATTTCTAAAGCAATTAGTACTTCTTTAAGTAAAGAGCGAATAAATTCCATCTTAAATAAATATGAAGATTTATCAGCATCAATCTCTGAGATAGAATCCTCTGAACCAGAAGAGTCCAAAGAATCAGAATGATGGTGTTCATTTAAAAATTCATCTGTAGAGAGAGAAGATTTAAAAGACTTTTTACGTTTACTAGAAGGAGAAATAACAGACAAAGCCTTCTTTATGGATTCAGAAACAAAATCTCTTATGTTATCAGGAACATTCTGCACCTTAGATGTTGAGGGAACTGCAACAGGCAATGGTACATTACTAAAGGAAATATTATCTGCTTTAACAAGTTTGTCATGACAATTATTACAAACAACAGCTGGAGGAATAGCTACCAAAAGTTTACAGCAGATACACTTAGCTTTGGTAGATCCAGCAGGCAGTGATTTTCCTGTAGTATCTTCTGGCTCAGATGCAACGTGAGACATCTTGCAATATGTAAGAGAAAAAACAACATATAAAGCAAAATAGATCAAATTCCTTATAAGACAGTTTCAGGAATGGGAAAGAATGCCAAATATCAAGCTTCTAGCAACCAGAAGCAAATGAAAAATGAGACTGAAATAATGTGGAGACAAAAGCGACGCCCATATTTTTTAGCGCCAAATAAGACGCCCACATTATTTGGCGCCTAAATGCTTTTGGCGCCACAAATGACGCCACATCCGGAACGCCGACATTTTTGGCGCAAAATAACGTCAAAAAATGACGCAACTTCCGGCGACACGTATGACGCCGGAAACGGAAAAGAATTTTTGCGCCAAAAAAGTCCGCGCCAAGAATGACGCAATAAAATGAAGCATTTTCAGCCCCCGCGAGCCTAACAGCCCACAGGGAAAAAAGTCAAATTTTTGAGGTAAGAAAAATATGATAATTCAATGCATAATCCCAAATATGAAACTGACTGTCTGAAAATAAGGAAAGTTGAACATTCTGAGTCAAGGCAAATAAATGTTTGAATACATATATTTAGAACTTTATAAACAAAGTGCCCAACCATAGCTTAGAGTGTCACAGAAAATAAGACTTACTTACCCCAGGACACTCATCTACATGTTTGTAGAAAGCCAAACCAGTACTGAAACGAGAATCAGTAGAGGTAATGGTAAATATAAGAGTATATCGTCGATCTGAAAAGGGAGGTAAGAGATGAATCTCTACGACCGATAACAGAGAACCTTATGAAATAGACCCCGTAGAAGGAGATCACTGCATTCAATAGGCAATACTCTCTTCACATCCCTCTGACATTCACTGCACGCTGAGAGGAAAACCGGGCTCCAACTTGCTGCGGAGCGCATATCAACGTAGAATCTAGCACAAACTTACTTCACCACCTCCCTTGGAGGCAAAGTTTGTAAAACTGATTTGTGGGTGTGGTGAGGGGTGTATTTATAGGCATTTTAAGGTTTGGGAAACTTTGCCCCTCCTGGTAGGAATGTATATCCCATACGTCACTAGCTCATGGACTCTTGTTAATTACATGAAAGAAATCTTCTTTTATTGTATTCAAATGCAAGGAAAACAACAAAAAACTGACAACTCAGTAATGCAGTTGTTGCATTACACACAAGTTCAAATTGAAATGCTCTCAATTCTAAAAATGAGGCTAACTCTATTAACCCTTAAAGGGACATGATTTAGAAAGAGTATGCAATTTTAAACAGCTTTCTAATTTACTTCTATTGTCTAATTTGCTTCATTCTCTTGATAACCTTTGCTGAAAAGCATATCTAGATAGGCTCAGTAGCTGCTATTTGGTGGCTACACATAGATGCCTCCTGTGATTGGCTCATCCATGATATTGGTATTTCTTTAACAGAGGATATCTAAAGAATGAAGCAAATTAGATAATAGAAGTAAATGAGAATGTTTAAAATGGTATTCTCAATCTGAATCATGAAAGAAAAATTTTGAGTTTAATGTCCCTTTAACTCTTCTATTACTCCTGATTTTCTGCAAACTTATGCCACCTAGTGGAACGATTACTTCTCACCCTGTGATTCACAAAACAATGATAAAACTTATTGTTGTATATTTCAATAGCACACCCTTTTTTAAAAAAAAGCTGAATCATAGTGACCATAAACAGTCCAATGTGCACCCCAACTTCCTCTTTCTTTTACTGTTTGATGAGATAAGTATTATATTTTGTGGCTCTTATGAAATCATTTTTTTAATTATTTTTCTATTTGAATATTTATTATTTATGTGCTTATATTTTTTTTTTCCTTATGTCTTTGTAATCACTCTTTTTCCTTCATAGGGCCATATTACAAGTGGAGCGCTAAATTATCGCATGCCTGCAAATGGGCAAATTTGCCCATTTGCGGGCTCGCAATAATTAACCATCAATTACAAGTGGCTGGATATTGCTACCGTGAGTTTGCGGTAGTGATTATTCCCCCGAAAAAAATTCTAAAAGTGCTGCAAATGCCCTCATAATAGAGGGCATTATAGTTTTTTTTATTAAAAAAAAAAAGTAGCTTTTTTTTAATAAAAAATAACTGCAATAGGCCGTAGTTTGGGACTAAAGTTGGTGGGTGTTAGAAAAAAAAAAAAAACGTCACTGAAAAGTGCCTTTACATTGCTGTCTATGGGAACTGTGTGTTCCCAGTAAATATATATGTATGCCCATCGCTGCAATACTTACCCATAAGCTGTGCTTAGGCTCTGTGACGATTATGACGGCATCAGAACGTTGCTCCCATAGGAGCCTATGGAAGCGCATTCACGTTCGCATTGAGATTTACTTGTAATACCAGCACACATTATCTTGCGCTGGTATTACACATTTTAGCGCTATTACGCTAATATCGCTTGCACGCAAGCAATATTAAGCGCTCCACTTGTAATCTGGCCTTTAATGTTTTATTTTAACTACTACACTGTGCTATTGTGGGTAATAATGTATATTTATTTTTACTCTTACATTTTCTTTTACTTTATTTTTTTCCCTTTTCTACCGCCTCTGGTTTTTACTTTGTGCCATTCCGCTTTACATTATACAGTCTCTGTTGTAATATTCTCTTACATCGTTTTCCAACTTTACATCCTCTATTTTCTCGCCCTTCTTTTCTTCTGCGCATGTGTGGACCGCCACCATTTTGTAGGTGTTACATAGTAGTTTTTCCCGCCCTCTCGCTTACCTCATTCGCAGATTTGATACTCCTGTTTTTCAACTCTAGTAGCCCACACAGTTGTTACTTTTTGTGGGGATTTTTCATCTCCAATTTCATATTACATTTACCTTACATTGCATTTAACAATCTCTGTCTCCATCTAGTGACAGTTTTTATTTTTGACAAAAGGTTTTATTGAAATTATTTTTTATATTGGTGTCCCAAATTATTTTATTGCTAATATAATTTATTAGATTTATTTACAATATTTCCTTCTCATTATTTTATTTGAAATTTATACTAAATTAAAAATGTCTCAGAGTACTGAGAATCAAACAAGAAGTTTAACAAATGATTGACATTTCATTAATAGATTTCTAAATCAAATAACTTCTTTAGTTGATAAATCTCAATCCAGTGGTAAAAAAGTTGTGAAGCAAAAAAGACCTGTTTCAAGTGCCATTAAAACTAGCAAAAAAATAGTTCACAAGTCTGGTCAGCTCATGACTGGCTCATCTATTCCTCGCAGGAAAGGAAGGGAAACCCCTGCTAAATACTCTACTAGCAAGAGGTTACTGATGGGAGGTTCTAAAGCTACTGAAAAAATGAATGAGCTTTCATCTTCCTCTAAATTTAACTCAGATATTTCTTCAGAGGTATCTGAAGATAATTCTGATGATTCTATAACTCGTTTTTCTTCAGACAATTCTAATGCTTTTCCTAAAGTCAAGAAATGTAAGAAATGCTTAAAAAAGATTAACTTTCTTGACAACGAGGAAGGTAAATTGTATGACTGTCTGGGTAATCCCAGGTTTAATGCAGATGAATTAAATCATCCAAGGTCGGCAGAATGGTGTCCATCATTAGACATTGCAGAATGCCCTAGGCTTATATTACCTAATAATGCTAGTTTTATCCCTGAATTGAACCCAAAAATGTTAAAGTGTATAGGTTCTTTGGTTTTAATCTGTAAAAAGGTATGGAAAGAGCCTGGAAAATTTGCCAGGACAAAATGCTTGACTCTGTAGGTCCGTTAACATAGCTCTTTGAATGAGATGAACAGGCTGTTGGAACCTTATTACAACAGACCCTTGGGCTCTTCAAACAGTATCAGGCTTTTTAATAGACTTCATTTCCATACCAATTCAAATTTCTTTCCCTCATCCAAAATTTTTCCAGTACAGACTAAATTCTGATTAAAAATGAAATTTCAAATTTGTTTCTATAACAGGCTGTACAACCTGATTTAAATCCTCAAATTTGTTTTAAAATCTACCTTTGTATAGTAAAAAAGAAAAAAACGGTCAGTTTTGACTAGTCATAAACTTAAAGTCCCTAAATTCATATGTTGTATACCAATATTTCAAAATGGAAGGCATTCATCTTCTCAGAAAATGCCTTTTAGACAATGATTTTCTAATCAGATTGGATTTGAAAGATGCTTATCTAACAGTTCCAGTAGCTCAGGAACATCGCAAATATTTAACTTTCTCTTGGGAAGGTCAGACATGGAGTTTTACTTGTCTTCCTTTTGGCCTTTCCTCAGCCCCTTAGGTTTAGTAGGGTTACTTTCATCCTCTATTAAGGCTATTTTGCCAGCCCCCCTACACTACAGAGAACTACATTTAAAAATCTTATATTTACAGAAAGGATTTTCTTACTCCCACCTTATCCCAAAGTTAAACTCTTCTGGTGGCTCTTTCATATAGAGGCTTAGAATGGGAGAGCTATTTTTGGGAAATAGGGACACTAGTTGTTCTGACTGGAGTGCCAATTGCGGTCCTTCTATAACCGGCGGCAAATGGTCATTAAAAGAAAAAAGATTTCATATAAACTGCTTTAAACTTTTGGCAGGGTCTTTCGCAGTCAAGAGTTTTGTCAACAATTTTACAATATTGGACAGAAGGGACAATATTTCAGCAGTTCGCTATTTGAATCACCTCGGTGGTACAAAATCAAGATATTTATCCAATATTACAAAAGAGTTAATTCAGCTTTACTTGGCTAGCTGTGGATTGGGGTTCTCATTATTTGAGAGATTACAGCGATTGGAAACTACACAAATGGGTATTTCCATTGCTTCAATCTCTCAGAGGTCCTTTATCGTTGGATCTTTTCACTTCAAGACTGAATTTTCAAATTTGTGCTTATTTCAGTTGGCGCCTAGATTCGAAAGCCTCTGCGATCTACGCTTTTCTTCGATCGTGGCCTTTTCAGACATCTTACAATTCCTTCCATTTTCCATGATCTCAAGGACTATCTCTATAATCCGCAAGGATCTCCTCACGATTTGTCTCATCACTCCCCTTTGGCCATCTCCACTGTGACACACGTCTCTTCTAGAGTTATCTTTAATCATCCCATTCTTCTCCCTCACTTCAGACCCCGACGGTTACTCTCATTATTCACGGTTCTCTTCGTCTAATAGCTTGGTCGATTTTGGGCAAACCAAATCTCTCCAAGGCTTATCGCAACAAGCTAAAGCTCTCATGCAAGACTCCCTGGCCCTGGGAACCATAACATTTTATTTTTCCACATGGTCCAGATGGGCTTGCTGGTGCTTGGAGAGAAGTTTGGATCCCCTTTCAGCTGATATAACTGCTTTTATAAATTTTCTTATCTCTCTGTTCGAAATTGGGTCTTGAGTATCAGTCTATCAATGTTTCGCGATCTGCTATTTCCGCTAAACATATTATTGTTAATAACTTTCCCGTCGGTCAACATCCTTTGATTTGTAAATTAATGAAAGCTATCAAGAGACCTCCTGGCACGACAAACCACTATCGTGGTGGGGTAGAATCCAAGCTATAAAAATGTCAATCCTCCCGAAAATACTATATGTATTCCAGACGGTGCCAATTTCGTTACCTAAACATTACCTCCCACAACTCCAAAGAAACATTAATTCATTTATTTGGGGAAGACAAAAACCACGTATAAACACAGACACACTGTTCCGCTCGCTGAGGGGAGGAGGACTGGGGGTCCCGAAATTAGAAACATACTATCACTCAGTGGCACTACAGCACATTCTAGATTGGCACAGCAAGAGGGAAGCTAAAGCCTGGGTGTCCATGGACTCCCAGATATTAAGAACACCTAAACCCGGATCAATATGTTGGATCCCGAAAATCCTAAGACCCCCGTTATGTTACACATCATCCCTCTTGAGACACATTTTTGAAACATGGGATCACTTAGTTTGGAAATACCCGAAGCTCTCCTCACCGCAGTCCCCACTTACTCCAATATCCCCAAATATGGAGCTTACAGGTGGTTATGAACCTTTACGGAACATCAGGGTTACCTGGGAGCTACCAGATTCGGTACCTATTATCACACTTCTAGATAAGCGCACACTTAAACCAAGACAAAGCCTGTCCATTATACTGAATGGAGCCTTCACATCCTGGCTGAAATATTCTCAGCTAAACCATTTTATCCACAGCAACCACTTTAGAGAAGACCTGGTAAGGCCCCCCACCCCTTTTGAACAATTATGTTTGTCGGCGGTAACCTTTAAAGGAACCCTCTCACTAGCCAAGAATGCACTTGAAAATGCAAAACAGCCCTCTCCCCCATTATACACTACACATTGGCAACGAGACCTAGGCATTCAATTGGAAGAGAAAGAATGGAGGATAATATTCAACAACGCACGTAAATCATCTACCTCCACAAGAATCATTGAAATGAACTTCATAATTCTCATGCTTTGGTATCTAACTCCGCATAGACTGCATAGTATCTACCCTTCCTCTGCGGCGGCATGCTGGAGAGGATGGGGTGAAATGGGTACTATGGCGCACATATGGTGGCAATGCCCCAAAATCACTCCATTTTGGAGATCAATAGAGCAGATATTAAAAAATATACTGGGTGAGGGATTCACACTTTCTCCCACAAGCTAGCTTTGTTACACCAAAATCCGGAATACCAATGCAAAATACACACCATACTGACAAAAATATGCCTAAACGGAGCCAAGTCATTGATTGTGCAACATTGGAAGTCAGCAATAGTCCCTACAACTCATCAGTGGCTGTCGAAAGTTACAGACACTATCCCCTTAGAACAGTATGGATATTACAAACGAAATCAGTTAGATATATTTTTAGACATTAAGTTTTATTGGGAGACACTTTAAAAACACTGAAACACCTTCTATGATGAGTACACTAGGAGAAAATACTGCAGTTAGAATAGTCAGACTCTACCTCAAGGCTGATCAACTGATTAATGCAGATAAAATGATAATATTCTCACGCCACAACAAAGAAATGTAGACTTCCAAATCTCGCAATATAACATACATGTTTCCAGTTGTTGTTATTATTATGTTTGTCAAGTTGTTTTTTCCAGTTATAAGTGGAATGTTATACCAATTCCTTCCTCGCACAATACCTTATTGCATTCCCTAAAGGAGGAGTCCCTTAAAGATTCCTTAACCAAGGAATAAGTTTTACGAACAGACACTATTATTAAACCAAGAAGGAAAGTTTCATTCCCAAGGGTGTAACCAGTTATCAAAATGTATTGCATGTAGTGTTTATATGCCTTGTGAAATATTACATGTATATTTGTCAACCCTTGCTTGGAAAAATCAATAAAAAGTATTATACAAAAAAAAAAAAGATATATACATAAATACATCTATCATTCTATTTACAATTACATAGATCAATGTGTACATACATACATACAGATAGAGATATCAAGGAATATATATATATATATATATATATATATATATATAATCTGAATAGGAATAAGCACTCACTGGATTTCAAAACAACAAATATTTATTCGGCAGTGACGTTTCGGGGCATTCACCCCTTCCTCAGGTGAATGCCCCGAAACGTCACTGCCGAATAAATATTTGTTGTTTTGAAATCCAGTGAGTGCTTATTCCTATTCAGATTGTTCATTCCGTTAAGCACCCTGGTCTGTGTCTGGGTTGGCCAGTGAGAGTGCACTAAATCGAAGTCTCTCTATATATATATATATATATATATATATATATATATATATGTTTGATGCTGCAAGACAATGAAACATATAACCTAACAAGTCAATTACAAACTATTAAATATGTATACCCTTAAAAAAAATGCTAATATATTATTGATCTACATTTAATGCATTATTATAGAGATAAAAAAGTGCTTTGAATGGATTATGCTCCAACTTTGTCTCTCTTTAAAAATCAGGGATTACATATTTTGTACATAGTTTTGCACTTGACTTGTCGCAATAATAGATATACAGAGACAACAAAAGAACTACATAACAGGCGCAATTAGCAGCTAGCTCCCACTATTGTAACTTTAAAATAGTGATAGATTTCAAATAAATACATATTATACTCTGATTACGTTAAATTTGCAACTTATATGTGTGTATATAAATACTAAAATACGTATATACAATTTTGAAAATAACTCTAATTCCCTCTCCAATATGTCGCTACTTGCTATCTTTAAAAACTAATTTACAATATCTAGATACAATAATGTGCTGACGAGAAATGTGTTATGTTTGTGGACTGTACTGAAAAGATATAAATAAAGCTGGGAAAAGCCCGAATAGCTGCGACATCAATGACTGTTAGTTAACACCAGTCCGATCCTCTTCACACCGTACTTGACGCACATGTTTTTGACGGGTTTTTTGATAATTATGGAGAGCGTATTTAGATCCGCGGCCGCGATGTGTAGCGAAGTTTGGTGAGCGTATTGACGCCCGCGAATTCACTATAATTGACGCTTTGATAAATAGATGCCATTGTCTCTATCCTTTGAGACTCTTCTATATATTTTGGAGTACCTGTGTTCCTGTGTCCCTGTGTTCCAGTGCCTGTGTTACCATCATAACAGTAAGCTGGTTTGCTGCTAAATATCCAGCGTGTGCCTAATAGCACTGTCTGAGTGCTCTTCTTCACAAATGTGAGTATCCTGAATGAGAATCTACACTGATATCTTTTTGGTTTATTACTGGTACACACAGGCACCCTGTTTTGTCTTATCTTCTCCAGATTTGATGTCATTTTGTTCCTGCAATCAGTGAACTGGGTTGCTGTCAAATATCCAGCCTGTTTCCAATAGCACTGTCTGAGTGCTCTTTGCAAATGTGAGTATCCTGAATGAGAATCTACACTGATATCTTTTTGGTTTATTACTGGTACACACAGGCACCCTGTTTTGTCTTATCTTCTCCAGATTTGATGTCATTTTGTTCCTGCAATCAGTGAGCTGGGTTGCTGTCAAACATCCAGCCTGTTTCCAATAGCACTGTCTGAGTGCTCTTTGCAAATGTGAGTACCCCGATTAGGGCTCTTTGAAAATTATCATTTGGTTATCTACTGGTACACACAGGCGTCTCTCTTGTTTCTTTCATCTTCCTATAATTTATGCTTACCTGATAAAATAATTTCTTACTCCATTACTCCTGGGAATTATACTTCTGGCCACTAGGAGGCAGCAAAAATTCCAAAACTCCAAGAGCCCTTAAAACCCCTTCCACCTTACTGGAAACTATTCTATCGTATAGCCAAGCCAGAAAAGAAAAAGGCAGTAAGAGAAAATAAGAGCAATACAAAAAGGAGCAGGGAAAAAAGGTGCATACTTGAACTGTCGCCAGAAAAAAGCAACCACTGATAGAAAGTAATGGGCAGATGTCCGTGGACTCTCACCACCATAGAATAAATTAATTTATCAGGTAAACATATAATTTTTTTTCATACAAGTGGTGAGAGTCAATGATCCATTACTTCTGACAACTAATACCCAAGCTGTGGAGTCCAAAAGTAATCTGGGTGGGACCAGATTTATACAATTCCAATTAGGGGGTTAGAAAAGTGGAAAAAACATAATTTATGCTTACCTGATAAATTTATTTCTCTTGTAGTGTGTTCAGTCCACGGGTCATCCATTACTTATGGGATATATTCTCCTTCCCAACAGGAAGTTGCAAGAGGATCACCCAAGCAGAGCTGCTATATAGCTCCTCCCCTCACATGTCATATCCAGTCATTCGACCGAAACAAGATGAGAAAGGAGAAACTATAGGGTGCAGTGGTGACTGGAGTTTTAATTAAAATTTAGAACTGCCTCAAAAAGACAGGGCGGGCCGTGGACTGAACACACTACAAGAGAAATAAATTTATCAGGTAAGCATAAATTATGTTTTCTCTTGTTAAGTGTGTTCAGTCCACGGGTCATCCATTACTTATGGGATACCAATACCAAAGCTAAAGTACACGGATGATGGGAGGGACAAGGCAGGAACATTAAACAGAAGGAACCACTGCCTGTAGAACCTTTCTCCCAAAAACAGCCTCCGAAGAAGCAAAAGTGTCAAATTTGTAAAATTTTGAAAAGGTATGAAGTGAAGACCAAGTTGCAGCCTTGCAAATCTGTTCAACAGAGGCCTCATTCTTAAAGGCCCAGGTGGAAGCCACAGCTCTAGTGGAATGAGCTGTAATTATTTCAGGGGGCTGCTGTCCAGCAGTCTCATAGGCTAAACGAATTATGCTACGAAGCCAAAAAGAGAGAGAGGTGGCCAAAGCCTTTTGACCTCTCCTCTGTCCAGAATAAACGACAAACAGAGAAGAAGTTTGCCGAAAATCTTTAGTTGCCTGTAAGGAGAACTTCAGGGCACGGACTACATCCAGATTATGCAAAAGACGTTCCTTCTTCGAAGAAGGATTAGGACATAATGATGGAACAACAATCTCTTGATTGATATTCCTGTTAGAAACTACCTTAGGTAAAAACCCAGGTTTAGTACGCAGAACTACCTTGTCTGAATGAAAAATCAGATAAGGAGAATCACAATGTAAGGCAGATAACTCAGAGACTCTTCGAGCCGAGGAAATAGCCATCAAAAACAGAACTTTCCAAGATAACAGCTTAATATCAATGGAATGAAGGGGTTCAATCGGAACACCTTGAAGAACTTTAAGAACTAAGTTTAAGCTCCACGGCGGAGCAACAGTCTTAAACACAGGCTTAATCCTAGCTAAAGCCTGACAAAAAGCCTGAACGTCTGGAACTTCTGCCAGACGTTTGTGTAAAAGAATAGACAGAGCAGAAATCTGTCCCTTTAACGAACTAGCAGATAAACCCTTTTCTAAACCCTCTTGTAGAAAAGACAATATCCTAGGAATCCGGACCTTACTCCATGATTAACTCTTGGATTCACACCAGTATAAATATTTACGCCATATCTTATGGTAAATTTTTCTGGTAACAGGTTTCCGAGCCTGTATTAATGTATCAATAACCGACTCCGAGAAACCACGCTTTGATAGAATCAAGCGTTCAATCTCCATGCAGCCTCAGAGAAATTAGGCTTGGATGGTTGAAAGGACCCTGAATTAGAAGGTCCTGCTTGAGACAGAGACCATGGTGGACAGGACGACATGTCCACTAGGTCTGCATACCAGGTCCTGCGTGGCCACGCAGGCGCTATCAAAATCACCGATGCTCTCTCCTGTTTGATCCTGGCAATCAATCGAGGCAGCAACGGAAACGGAGGAAACACATAAGCCATCTTGAAACCCCAAGGGGCTGCTAGAGCATCTATCAGCACCGCTCCCGGGTCCCTGGATCTGGATTCGTAACAAGGAAGCTTGGTGTTCTGGCGAGACGCCATGAGATCCAGTTCTGGTTTACCCCAACGATGAATCAGTTGAGCAAAAACCTCCGGATGAAGTTCCCACTCCCCCGGATGAAAAGTCTGGCGACTTAGAAAGTCCGCCTCCCAGTTCTCCACTCCTGGGATGTGGATCGCCGACAGGTGGCAAGAGTGAGACTCTGCCCAGCGAATTATCTTGGAGACTTCTAACATCGCTAGGGAACTCCTGGTTCCCCCTTGATGGTTGATGTAAGCCACAGTCGTGATGTTGTCCGACTGAAATCTGATGAACCTCAGAGTTGCTAACTGAGGCCAAGCTAGAAGAGCATTGAATATTGCTCTTAATTCCAGAATATTTATTGGGAGGAGTTTCTCCTCCTGAGTCCACGATCCCTGAGCCTTCAGGGAGTTCCAGACTGCGCCCCAGCCTAGTAGGCTGGCATCTGTTGTTACAATCGTCCAATCTGGCCTGCGAAAAGTCATTCCTCTGGACAGATGAACCCGCGACAACCACCAGAGAAGAGAATCTCTGGCCTCCTGGTCCAGATTCAGTAGAGGGGACAGATCTGAATAATCCCCATTCCACTGACTTAGCATGCATAATTGCAGCGGTCTGAGATGCAGGCGCGCGAATGGCACTATGTCCATTGCCGCGACCATTAAGCCGATTACTTTCATGCACTGAGCTACTGATGGCCTTGGAATGGAATGAAGGACACGGCAAGCATTTAGAATCTTTGATAACCTGGACTCCGTCAGGTAAATCTTCATCTCTACAGAATCTATCAGAGTCCCTAGAAAAGGAACCCTTGTGAGTGGTAACAGAGAACTCTTTTCCACGTTCACTTTCCACCCATGGGACCTCAGAAATGCAAGAACTATCTCTGTATGAGACTTTGCATTTTGAAAACTCGACGCTTGTATCAGAATGTCGTCTAGGTACGGAGCCACCGCTATGCCTCGCGGTCTTAGTACCGCCAGAAGTGAGCCCAGAACCTTTGTAAAAATTCTCGGGGCCGTAGCTAACCCAAAGGGAAGAGCTACAAACTGGAAATGCCTGTCTAGAAAGGCAAACCTTAGGTACCGATAATGATCTTTGTGAATCGGTATGTGAAGATAGGCATCCTTTAAGTCCACTGTGGTCATATACTGACCCTCTTGGATCATGGGTAGGATGGTTCGAATAGTTTCCATTTTGAACGATGGAACCCTTAGGAACTTGTTTAAGATCTTTAGGTCCAAGATTGGTCTGAAGGTTCCCTCTTTTTTGGGAACCACAAACAGATTTGAGTAAAACCCTTGCCCTTGTTCCGTTCGCGGAACTGGGTGGATCACTCCCATTACTAAGAGGTCTTGTACACATTGTAGAAATGCCTCTTTCTTTATTAGGTTTGTTGATAACCTTGACAGATGAAATCTCCCTTGTGGAGGAGAAGCTTTGAAGTCCAGAAGGTATCCCTGAGATATGATCTCCAACGTCCAGGGATCCTGGACATCTCTTGCCCAAGCCTGGGCGAAGAGAGAGAGTCTGCCCCCCACTAGATCCGTTTCCGGATAGGGGGCCCTTCCTTCATGCTGTCTTAGGGGCAGAAGTAGGCTTTCTGGCCTGCTTGCCCTTGTTCCAGGATTGGTTGCTTTTCCAACCCTGTCTGTAACGAGCAGCAGTTCCTTCCTGTTTTGGAGCGGAGGAAGTTGATGCTGCTCCTGCCTTGAAATTACGAAAGGCGCGAAAATTAGACTGTTTGGCCTTTGATTTGGCCCTATCCTGAGGAAGGGAGTGACCCTTACCTCCAGTAATGTCAGCAATAATTTCTTTCAAGCCGGGCCCGAATAAGGTTTGCCCTTTGAAAGGAATATTAAGCAATTTAGATTTAGAAGTCACATCTGCTGACCAGGATTTAAGCCATAGCGCTCTGCGCGCCTGGATGGCAAATCCGGAGTTCTTAGCCGTTAGTTTGGTTAAGTGCACAACGGCGTCCGAAACAAATGCATTAGCTAGCTTAAGTGCTTTAAGCTTGTTTTTTTTTTTTTTTTTTTTGTTTTTATTAAATTTTTCAAAAAGAAAAAAAGTAAAATAAACAAGTACAGCAATTAGTACATCCAAAACGTACAGTTTCAATTGCAAAACAGACATGAAAAATAAATAAAGAAGTGCATTCTATACGTTAAGTATTCATAATCAGTAATTACATGACATGGAAACAGCCAGAAGGAAGTAAAAGAAAACAGAAGAAAAATATACGGTTTCTGTGACATTCGAAAGGCCGTTCTTAGGCCTTTTTAGCATCGACAGTAATGATGCTACAAAATAAGATGTACAAATATATATGAAAACAACTTTACAGTAGATAAGCGACTATCCCTCGAGGCTATCCAACAAATTGTTAATAAAATTCTTAGATATAAATGATACATCACTCTCATTGATTAGTCATACTATTCTTGGATATAAAATCATTATATATATAAGAGGAGGAAAAAGAAAGAACAATCAAAAAAGAAAAAAGAAAGAGAGCACACATAACCAAGCAAAGTTAGCTTTGCATTATGCTAGTTCAAGCTGTAACCTAAAATTACTACCAGTAGTTTTCTATATCAAATATTTATTTGAACTCAAAAAAAAATATTTATCGGCTAGTGTCTTCTAGTCATATTCAAGCTCAAGCCATTATAAAGACGGGCTTGGATCCCGGGGGGGGGATGGTGCCCGGCCGGAAAATAAGAAGGAAAAGGAGGAGAAAGAAGGGAAAAAAAAAAAAGAAAGAAGGGGGAGAAGAGATGGGGGAGAGATTTTTCAACTAGTTATCTGAACTGTTTCTGTAGCTTCTAATAAAATCTAACCACTTGCATTCAAATCTGTGCTGATGACTTATTCCATTATTAAAACTATCCAGCTGTTCTAATGTATATTGCGAGTGTAGCAGGTAGGTTAGGTTATTAATTGTTGGTGCTCTGCTGGATTTCCAGTTTTTCAAAATGAGGTATCGCCCCCCCAGAATTGCAGTGTTAATTAGCTCAATGTTAGGGGCATATTCTACTATGTCGTTCCGATCTACTAGAAAGATAACGTGTTGTAAATCCAGAACTAGATGGATATTAAGTACTCTATTCAACCAAAATTGGATTTTACACCAGAAGTGTTGGATCTTTGGACATCGCCAAATCATGTGGACCAGGTCGGCATCAGCTGAGCTGCAGCGAGGGCACAAGTGAGCTGAGTTTCCACGCCATCAATTTAAATTGGCCGGAGTTATATGGATACGGTTTATAAGTTTAAAATGTGACTCTCGCCATGACGCTGATAAAGTAGCGCGTTCCACCATTACTATGCTGTGTTTAATTGTAACAGGCTCTAAGGTTTGAATGTCTCTGCTCCATTTTAAATGAATGTCTGACAGATTTGTTTCACCGGACTCGAGAAGCATCATTTTATACCAGTAACTAATTGCGTGTTTGCCTGCCTTAAATAGGGCAAGACCCATTTTAATGCCTGGATGTAGATGATCTCTAGCTGGATCTTTAATGGTCTCAGTGTACCAGTGCCGCACTTGTAAGTACGCATAGAAGTCAGTATTTTTAAGATGATATTGATTTTTTAAAGTAGCGAAGGTGGATACCCCAAGCGTTTCTGGATCCCTAAGTTGTACTAAGTGTTTCAACCCCAATCTGGACCATCTACTGAATAATTTGTTCCTGATGCCTGGGATGAAGCACGGATTCCCTACAATAGGTACATATTCTGAGATTTGTGGGATGTCCATCATGCACATCCTAATAAATTGCCAGGCTTTGATAGTATGGATTATTGTAATTTTCGTTTTAACCTTATGTGGTAGGTCCTTGATAGGGCAGTGTAGCAGCGCCACTAGGTTGAATGGAGTGACTAGATTTTGCTCAATTTCATAGGAAGCAACAAATGATCCAGCAGTGAGCCAATCCATGGCAACTTTGGCCAAGCATAATTTATTATAAATCAGAAAACTAGGGAGTGATAATCCTCCGCTTTGCCTGGGGAGCGAAAGTTTTTGTAAAGTAATGCGTCTCTTGCCCGTACCCCAAATGAACAACCTGATAGCACTTTCCAGACGTTTTAGGTCGTGCTTTAAGCTTGTTCATGATCTCATCCAATGGTGCTGTGCGAATAGCCTCTTCTAGAGACTCAAACCAGAAAGCCGCCGCAGCAGTGACGGGCGCAATGCATGCAAGGGGCTGTAATATAAAACCTTGTTGAACAAACATTTTCTTAAGGTAACCTTCTAATTTTTTATCCATTGGATCTGAGAAAGCACAACTATCCTCCACCGGGATAGTGGTGCGCTTAGCTAAAGTAGAAACTGCTCCCTCCACCTTAGGGACCGTCTGCCATAAGTCTCGTGTGGTAGCGTCTATTGGGAACATTTTTCTAAATATCGGAGGAGGGGAAAAGGGCACACCGGGTCTATCCCACTCCTTGCTAATAATCTCTGTAAGCCTTTTATGTATAGGAAAAACGTCAGTACACACCGGCACCGCATAGTATTTATCCAGCCTACATAACTTCTCTGGGATTGCGACCGTGTCACAATCATTCAGAGCCGCTAACACCTCCCCTAGCAATACACGGAGGTTCTCAAGCTTAAATTTAAAATTTGAAATTTCTGAATCCGGTCTCCCTGGATCAGATCCATCACCCACAGAATGAAGCTCTCCGTCCTCATGTTCTGCAAATTGTGACGCAGTATCGGACATGGCTCTCGTGTCATCAGCGCGCTCTGTCCTTAACCCAGAGCTATCGCGCTTGCCTCTTAACTCAGGCAAATTAGATAATACTTCTTTCATAACATTAGCCATATCTTGCAAAGTGATTTGTAAGGGCCTTGATGTACTTGGCACCACAACATCACGCACCTCCTGAGCGGGAGGCGCAGGTACTGACACGTGAGGAGAGATAGGCGGCATAACTTCCCCCTCGATGTCTGGTGATAATTTCTTTACCGGTAAAGACTGACCTTTATTTAAAGTAATATCAATACAATTGGTACACATATTTCTATTAGGCTCCACATTGGCTTTTAAACATAATGAACAAGCAGATTCATCTGTATCAGACATGTTTAAACAGACTAGCAATGAGGCTAGCAAGCTTGGAAATTACTTAGCAATGTAAAAACGCTGCTGCGCTTTTAAAAACACAAAAAGACAATTACAGTTTAAATAACAATGATTAACCCCTTAATACCCAAAAAACGGATAATCAATTTAACAGTTAACGTTTTTATCACAGTCAAACACACTGTCACAGGTCTGCTGTGACTGATTACCTCCCTCAAATATAAATTTTGAAGACCCCTGAGCTCTCTGGAGACGTCCTGGATCAAGGAGGAAGAAACAGGAAGACTATGATTGAATTTTAACTGCGCAACAAGGCGCTAACAAAAAGCCCCTCCCACTCATATTACAACAGTGGGAGACCAGCTATAACGGTTTCTATGCAGAAATATACGTTAGCCATGTGGAAAAAATCATGCCCCAAGAGATTTATCACCAAAGTACCTCACAAAACGATTAACATGCCAGTAAACGTTTTAAAAAACAACATTTCAGATGTTGTGTAATGTTATCACTAAGCCTGCTCCCAGTCGCTTCTACTGCAGTTAAGGCTCATACAGTATTTCAGTATTAACAGTATTTTTTCAGTCAAATTCTATTCCCTAGAAAAAAACTCTACTGTGCATACATTTACCAGCCTGATACCAGTCGCTACTACTGCATTTTAGGCTGTACTTACATCATATGGGTATCGGCAGTGTTTTCTTAGTCAATTCCATTCCTAGAAAATATTTTACTGCACATACCTCATTTGCAGGGGACCCCGCATGCTATTCCCTTTTCTGAAGTTACCCCTCTCCTCAGAATGTGCGAGAACAGCCAGTGGATCTTAGTTACGTATGCTAAGATCATAGAAAACGCAGGCAGATTCTTCTTCTAAATACTGCCTGAGAGAAAAAACAGCACACTCCGGTGCCATTTAAAATAACAAACTTTTAATTGAAGAATAATTAAGTAAAAAACTCCTAACTCCTCTCACGACCTCCTTCTTTGTTGAGAGTTGCAAGAGAATGACTGGTTATGACATGTGAGGGGAGGAGCTATATAGCAGCTCTGCTTGGGTGATCCTCTTGCAACTTCCTGTTGGGAAAGAGAATATATCCCATAAGTAATGGATGACCCATGGACTGAACACACTTAACAAGAGAAAAAACACCCATACTTGCGCGCAAACCCAATCGCGTTTAACCACGCGCGCTAACCCTACAGGAAATATGAAGTCCAATATTCTTCACATAGCAGAATATGTTTCAGCCCTTATAACTTTTTATACAATATTTTTTTAAATAATTTTTATTACATGGTAATATGAGTTTAACTAATGTACTACATGTTTTGTAAAGCTTTTTAGTCAAGCGTAACAGCTAACCAAAGTTCTAAAGTTGCCCTAACCCAAAGAGCATAAACTGTGATTCCACTCACACGTTTGCATTTACTTTCAATTCGTCATACGCATGCTATCCGACATGGGCACAGAGTCGCAAAATAGCCCTTATAGAGCGCCACTCGTGATCTAGCCCTAGATTGGATTATTAGTTTTTTGTTTTTTTAATGCAGAAAAAATGTATACAAAAATATTTAATGCCCAGAAACAGCTGCCCAAAGGACTTTCCTACAAAAAGCTGCTTAAGAAGAAGTGGTAGATGGTAGATTTAAGAAAAAGCATGTAAGAAAGAGCATGTAGCTACCTTACAAATTTGATCATCCAATGATCCAAGGTCCAAGAAGTACCAACTGGTAGAATGGGCAGTAAATCCGTTTAGAAGAAGACTGACCTGTCTCCAAGTAAGCTTTATGAATCAAACGTTTCAACCAAGAGGCCAATAAAACACCCTTCAAGAGAGGCCAAAAACTGAAGGGTCCTGAGGGACTGCCTCCTGAAGTAACTAAACTTCCTGTGTTCTCTGGAACCCCAACACTGCACCCCAACCTGAAAGACTTGCATCTTTTGAGATCACTGTCTAAATTGGGCGGACAAAAGATGCCCCCTAGAACAATGGTTCAATGATTAATCCACCAGGAAAGGGGTTGTCTTGTTTTGGCATCGAAAAGAATCCCTTAACGAAGCATACAAATCTTCAGAGGCCGCATGTGAAACCAAGCAACAGAATAGCATCAAAGTCAGCTATTATCAGACCTAAAATGTCTATACAAAGAGCTACATAAGGAGAAGGAACTGGCTGAATATTTACACAAGCTAAGAGTAACTTCAGTC
The DNA here is from genome assembly GCF_027579735.1 of Bombina bombina. NCBI lineage: Eukaryota > Metazoa > Chordata > Amphibia > Anura > Bombinatoridae > Bombina > Bombina bombina. The sequence goes on along the minus strand of NC_069499.1, from coordinate 798,804,200 downwards.
AATTATTACACAGAGAAAAGTAATCCTGGACTGAAGAGACAACTTTATGGAAAGTTTCTAACCATGCTCTTGAAGAAACAACAAAAGTCTATTGATATGAGAGACTGCTAAATGTAAAGATGGAGCCTGTACCAGGATATCATCCAGGTAAGGAACCACTGACACACCTTGAAGGATTATCAAATATTAGAGAGTCCCCAGAACCTTTGAAAAGATTCTGGGAGTGGTAGCAAGACCAAACGAAAGAGCAAAAAATTGAAAATGCTTGTCCAGGAATGCAAACCTTAGAAACTGATGATGACCCCTGTGAACAGGGATATGAAGATAAACATCCTTCAGAGCTATAGAGGACATGAACTGTCCTCTTTAAATAAGAGGAAGAATAGTCCGAATAGTTTCAATCTTGAAAGAAGGAACCCTAAAAAACTTGTTTAAAGTTTTCAAATCCAGAACAGGTCTGTAAGTTTCTTCTATCTTGGGAGCAATAAAGAGGTTGGAATGGAAACCCTGACCCTGTTCCAATTCCAAAACCGGAACTATTACACCCATAGACTTCAGATCTGAAATCGACTGAAAAAAGGCTCGTCTTTGCAGGATTCCTTGGAACATGAGACAGAAGACACCTTTCCCTGAAAGGCCATGATCTGAAACCTATTCTGTATCCTTGGGAAATAATGTTCAGAATCTGGATCGAGGGGCTGAATCTTCATGCAGCCTTGGTAGTGGAAAAAGGCATTTTGGACTATTTAGATCTGTTCCAATTAGGGGATGGCTTCCAGGGAAGGAACCATGTTTCTGTGAAGAGATGGAGGACTTCTGGTTCTTAGATTCGCGAAAGGAACAAAAATTGTAAGAAGCCCTAGATTTACCCTTAGACTTCTTATCCTGAGGGAGAAAAGCTCCTTAACCCCAGTCACCATAGAAATAACACCATCTAGACCAGACCCAAACACCTTTCCTTTTAAATAAGAGACAGAAGTCTAGATTTAGAAACCATGTAAGCAGATCATTTCAACCACAAGGCCCTCCTACTCAAAACTGCCAGTGCCATATTCTTAGTAGTGATCTTAATAATATCAACAATAGCATCACAAATGAAAGCATTAGTTGTCTTCAAGAGTTTCAATTGATTAGAAAACTCTTGAGTATCAGAATCCTCATAGAGTTGCTCAGATAAAAAAGCGCTAAACAAAAAGGCAACATGCGGATAAACCGATGCACACTAAGTAAAACTGAAAAACAAAAAAAATGACATACGCATAAGCTGACCCACGCTGACCAAGAAAGAGCACAAACAATAACCTAGTTCATTAAAAAAAACGTGCACAAACAAGCCGACACACTAATAAAAAATAAGCCCGAAAGAAAAACTACATGAGCTATAACTTTGATCTCAGTATAATCCCATAATATGTATCTCCACTTGAGGAAAGCAGACCGGCCAAATAAATAGCAAATTAATTACAATTATAAAAACAAGGACATACTATTACAGTGGTCACCAGAGGTGGGTCCAAGTCATTGGTTTGTAAGTCACAAGTAAGACTTGAGTCTTTGTATTTAAGTCATAAGTCAAGTCCTGAATCAAGACCGGCAGTTCCTGAGTCATGTCCTGAGTAAATACAAGCAAGTCCAAGTCAAGTCCTGAGTCAAGACAGCAAGTCCAAGTCTAGTCTCGAGTAAACAAAGGCAAGTCTAGGTCAAGTCCTCAGCTTTAAGCTTCAAGTGTTCAACAAGTCATTAGTACTCTTTCCAAAACATAGCTTTGGAGTATTAATTACTTTATATAATGTATACTAATTCATATCAGGAAGGTGTTTAAAATACAGTATGTTTATTTTTTCCCCAGTTCAATTTCATGTGAGATTTAAAATTTGAAATTTTGACATAAGGATAACAGTGGAAAAAACTGTATTTATTGGTAAATGAGAGTAACAAAATTATTATAGAAATAACACAACTGCCAAGTACCCAAAAACCAGAGAAACTGAAAAATGCTGTGCTGTCACACTTGGAGAGAGAGTCAATGTGTGTGAGGGTTCTTTTCTTTGTACCCTATAAGGCATTGCACTTGCAAAAGATTAAATTGGCCAAAAGTCTAACAGACATTTGTACACGATGGGGCAGTGGCAATATGCCTCCATGGCTGAAAACAAACTCCACCGGAGTACTAGAAGCAGGCACTCCCAAGACCCTGATGGCCACTTTAAATAGTGCTGGAAGAGTCTTCATGTTCATAGCCCAGAACAAGAGAGCATTCTGACCTTCAGATATGTCAAGGTTGTGACTTAGCTGATGTGCTGGAGTGGGCAGTCTGCAGAGGCTTAGATACAAGGTAATTACAGAGATAAAATGTGTATTATTATAACTGTGTTGGGTATGCAAAACTGGGGAATGGGTAATTAAGGAATTATCTATCTTTTAAAACAAGAAAAATTCTGGTGTTGACTGTCCCTTTAAGGCTGTTGAACCTCTTTCTTTTCATGCTCAAAACAAGAAGCAGCAGATACATCCTGAACAGCACCTTGCAAGATCAGTTACAGCAAAGAGTAAGCACAGCAGAAAGTAACAGACAAATAATACTATTACAACTAAAGATGCAGTAAGTTAAACTAAAATCTGTATGCCACTACGGGAAAAATGTTTAAAGGGATATGAAACCCACATTTTTCTTACATAATAGAGCATGCAATTTTAAACAACTTTCTAATTTACTCCGATTATCAAATTTTCTTTGCGCTTTTGGTATCTTTATATAAAAAGAAGGAATGTTAGTTTAGGAGCAAGCCCATTTTTGGTTCAGCACCTGGGTAACCAAAAACGGGCTGGCTCCAAAGCTTATATTCCTACTTTTAAAATGAAGACACCAAGGGGCCGATTAATCACGGCCCGAATGGGGCCGTATACACCCTTTTCCGCACGAGCCTTCAGGCTAGCCGGAACCAGGAGTTAAGAAGCAGCTGTCTTAAGACCACTGCTCCATAACTCGTCTGCCACCTCAGAGGCGGCGGACTGCAATCAGCCAGATCGGATACAATCTGGTTGATTGACATCCCCTGCTAGCGGCTGTTTGTCCGCAAATAGGCAGGGGGCGGCATTGCTCAAGCATTTCACTAGAAATTATTGTACAATGATAAATGCCGACAGCGTATGCTGTCTGCATTTATCGATGTACGGCGCACATGGTCCGCTGCACTTTGATAAAATCGGCCCTATGTACCCAGAGAACGAAGAAAAATAGCAGTAAATTAGAAAGTTGTTTAAAATTGCATGCTCTATCTGAATCATAAAAGAAAAAAATGGGTTTTATATCCCTTTAACCCTTTTCGGTCCTATGTATGAATGAATATGTATGAATATATCAGACAAAGGGTTTTACTGCTTGCGGTCCAATGTCGGATATATTCCGACATTGTACCGGAAAGGTGACGAAGTTCCCATTTACATTACCAGTGATCGGTGCACAGCTAGGCTAGATATGGCGCTGTGCACTGACCACTGCTACTAGACTGTCGGCGAAAGCACGGGGACCGATGCAGGAAGCGGAATGACCCAGACGGCAATGGTCAGCAGCCATCAGAGATTCCCCGCTGTCCTGGCTGAATGGGGCGAAATGAGAGGCAGGGAGGCGTCGGGAGGGAGGAGCCTGGCAGCACAACCCTGATGTGTGCAAGAGATTTGGATATGCTGAGCCTAATAATCTGTCAGTCTGTGGATATATATAGCTATAGCTAAATATATATATATATATATATATATATATATATATATATATATATATATATATATATATATATCTTCATTCATTACTATTGGGAATTAAGAACCTGGCCACCAGGAGGAGGCAAAGACACCCCACCCAGCCAAAGGCTTAAATACATCCCCCACTTCCCTCATCCCCCAGTCATTCTGCCTAGGGAACCAGGAACAGTAGGAGAAATATCAGGGTATAAAAGGAGCCAGAAGATGATAAAATTTAGGGCCGCCCAACGGAGATACAGGCGGGAGCCGTGGACTCCCTCCCCTCGATGGAAATGAAATTATCAGGTAAGCATAATTTATGTTTTCCATCTAAAGGGCTTCACAGCTTCATTCATTACTATTGGGAACATATACCCAAGCTCTAGATGACACTGAATGAAACTGGGAGGGCAAAAGGCGGGCCCTAATCTGAGGGCACCACAGCCTGTAAAATCTCTCTCCCAAAAACAGCTTCCGCAGAAACAAAACGTAAAATTTGTAAAACTTTGTAAGGAGGACCAGGTAGCCGCCTTACAAATTTGCTCCATAGAGGCCTCATTCTCGAATGCCCAAGACGAAGCCACAGCTCTAGTAGAATGAGCCGTGATTCTCTGAGGAGGCTTATGTCCTGCTGTCTCATAAGCCAAGCGAATCAAGCTCATCAACCGAAAAGACAAAGAAGCAGCAGAGGCCCTTTGCCCCTTGCGCTTCCCAGAATACACCACAAAAAGAGATGTAGACTGTCTGAAATCCTTTGTAGCCTGAAGATAGAACTTCAAGGCACGAACCACATCTAGGTTATGAAGTAACCTCTCCTTTGAAGAAGAAGGGTTAGGACACAAAGAAAGAACAACTATTTCCTGATTGATGTTACGGTTAGACACCACCTTGGGGAGAAACCCCAACCCAGTGCGAAGTACAGCCTTATCCGCATGAAATACCAGATAAGGAGGATCACTTTGCAAGGCAGCCAGCTTAGATATTCTGCATGCCAATGCAATAGCCAACAGGAAGAGAACCTTCCAGGACAGAATCTTAATATCCAAGGAATGCATGGGTTCAAACAGGACCCTCTGCAAAACCTTAAGGACTAAGTTTAAGCTCCAAGGCATAGCCGACTGTCTAAAGACAGGCCTGATTCTAGACAGAGACTGAACAAAAGATTGGATGTCAGGGAGCTCAGCGAGTCTCCTATGTAACAAGACTGATAATGCCGAAATCTGTCCCTTTAAGGAACCAGCGGCAAGACCCTTCTCCAACAAGTCTTGGAGAAAGGACAGAATCCTGGATACCTTCACCTTGTGCCAAGGATATCCATGCTTCTCACACCAGGACAAGTAAGTCCTCCACACCTTATGGTAGATACGACGAGTGACTGGCTTCCTTGCCTGAATTAGAGTATCAATCACACTTTCAGAAAAGCCTCTCTTGGCTTAGACTAGGCGTTCAATCTGCACACTGTCAGCCTCAGAGAATCTAGATTTCGATGTTGAAAGGGGGCCCTGTGAAAGCAGATCCCTGCAACAGGGTAACCTCCATGGCGGAGAGGATGACATCCCCACTAGATCAGCAAATCACATCCTCTGGGGCCATGAAGGAGCAATCAGAATGGCCGAGGCCCGCTCCTGTTTGATGCGTGCCACTACGCGATGTAGAAGTGGTAACGGTGGAAAAATGTAAGCTAGGCTGAATCCCCATGGAATCACCAAGGAATCTATCAGCTCTGCCTGGGGATCCCTGGACCTCAACCCGCATTGGGGTAGCTTGCAATTATGTCTGGACGCCATGAGATCTATCTCCACCGTTCCCCATCTGTGATAAATCTCCGCAAACACTTCGAATGGAAGGATTTTCTGCTGAGAAAGTGCACTTCCCAGTTGTCCACACCTGGAATGTGAATTGCTGAGAGCGAGCAGTCGTGGGACTCCACCCACTCCAAAATCCAAGACACCTCCCTCATCGTGAGGAGACTCCTCGTACCCCCTTGATGGTTGATGTAAGCCACCGAGGTAATGTTGTCGGTCTGGAATCTGATTAAACTGACCAACCCCAGAGAAGGCCATGCCCTCAGAGCATTGTAAATTGCTCGCAGTTCTAGGATGCTGATCAGAAGGAGAGACTCCTCCCTGGACCACTTTCCTTGTGCCATCCTGGCACCCCAAACAGCTCCCCATCCTATCAGACTGGCGTCTGTGGTCACAATCTTCCAGGACGGTCTCAAGGAGGATGTCCCTATGGACAGTTGCTCCGGACGAATCCACCAAGAGAGGGAGTTCCGAGTCTGAGCATCCATGGATATCAGCTGTGATAGATCTGAATGATCGCCGTTCCACTGTCTCAACATGCACAATTGAAGAGGTCTGAGATGGAACCTGGCGAATGGGATGACATCTATGCTTGAAACCATAAGACCTATCACCTCCATACATTGAGCCACCGACAGGCTTGTGGAGGACTGAAGTGCAAGACAAGTGGACGCAAGCTTCCTGCGTCGCTGATCTGCGAGAAATATCTTCATGGATAGAGTCTATTATCGTGCCCAGGAACTCCAGCCTGTTGCTGGGAACCAGGGAACTCTTTCCTTAGTTGATCTTCCAACCGTGAGAATGGAGCAAAAAAAGAAGAGCTCTTGAATGATCCTCTGCAAGGCTGATCGACAGCGCCTGAACTAGGATGTCGTCCAGATAAGGTGCCACCGCAATGCCCCTGGATTTGGCCACAGCAAGCAGTGCCCCCAGAACCTTCATGAAGACACTCGGGGCTGTCGCCAGACCAAAAGGAAGGGCCACAAACTGGAAGTGTTGGTCCAGAAACGCAAATCATAGGAACCTGAAGGTAAGCGTCCTTCAAGTCTACAGTTGTCATGAACTGTCCCTCTTGAACTAGGGGCAGAATAGATCTGATCATTTCCATTTTGAGCGATGGAACATTTTGAACGATGGAACCACAAAAAGGTTGGAATAGTACCCTAGACCCCTTTCTGCTAGGGGTACTGGTACTATAACCCAGAGAGAGGCGAGATCTCACACACACTCTAGAAAGGCCTCTCTCTTCTCTGGTCTTGAAGACAGGTTTGACAGGAGTTATCTGCCCTTGGGCGGATGGGATCTGAACCCTATCCTGTAACCCTGGGAGACAACTTCTAGAACCCAAGAGGTCCTGAACGTCCTGCAACCATGCGTCTGAGAACAGAGATAAACTGCCCCTACATGATCCGGAGACAGGTCGGGGGCCACCTCTTCATGCCGATTTCGTCTCGTGGGCTTCTTGCTCTGCTTAGACTTGTTCCAAGATTGAGCCGGCATGCAAGATCCCTTGGACTGGTCCGCTTTCGCAGTGGCTTGCTGGCGCTGGGCCACGAAAGGGACGAAAAGTAGATCCCTTAGGCTTAGCCTTCTTATCCTGCGGTAGGAAAGATCCCTTGCCTCCCGTAACCTTGGATATGATTGAATCCAATCCAGGACCGAACAGGATCTTTCCTTGAAAAGGCAGGGACAACAGCCTCGATTTAGAGGTCATGTCCGCTGACCAAGATTTTAGCCACAGATCCCTGCGTGCTAAAACAGAAAAACCTGACAACTTAGCATTCAGGCGAATAATTTGCATATTGGCATCACAAATTAAAGAATTTGCGACCTTCTCCTGTATCTCGTCGATGGACGTCTCCCCCTCAACCATTTCACACAGGGATTCACACCAATATGTCGCAGCTCCAGCGACCACAGCAACGGCCGCTGCTGGCTGAAAAACAAACTGTGTGCTGAAACATCTTTCTCAACATGTTTTCCAGCTTTTTATGCATGGGCTCTTTAAACGACGAACTATCCTCAAGGGGAATAGTCGTCCGCTTTGCGAGGGTAGAGATAGCCCCATCCACCTTAGGGATGGTCCCCCACAGCTCAAGCTGAAAGTCCGGAACGGGGAACAGTTTTTTTAAAGGAAGAAGAAGGGGGAAAGGAAGAACCTAATCGCTCCCATTCGTTCTTAATAATATTAGCCATTTTAAAGGGAACCGGGAAAGACTAAGGTAATACCCTGTCCTCGTATACCTTGTCAAGCTTAGGAATCGCAGGTTCCTCCGGTATCTTAGGTTCCAGAACCTCTAGAGTAGCAAGCACCTGCCGTAGCAGAAAGCTCAAATTCTCCATCCTAAACCTATAACAAGGCTCCTCCGCCGCCGGAGGTTTAGATGACACGGACTCCGACAAAAAGAAGGGGCCTCCTCCGAAGAGTCGTAGTGGGCCTCATCATCGTATAGAGTCTCGGGATCAACCATTGGCGAGGACAAACCCTGGGCCGGGTCGCTATGATAAACCCTACGCTTGGGCTTAGCAGAACGTGGTAAGGCATGGATCACTTTCGAAACTGCCAATTCCAGTTGGTCCGCAAAGTCTGACGGACAACGGATCTCTCCCGAAGGAGTAAAGGTTGGACCCCGTGGCGCTGCATGTGCAATCGGAGATAAATGTAGGGACCGCACCTCCCAGGACGAAGAACCTTCAGAGGTGGACGGCTCAGTAGTATTAGACATCCGTTTACATTTAGATGTTGTAACTTTATCAAGGCATGTGGAACATAGTTGAGCAGGCTGATCTACTAGAACCTCCTTACAATAAACACAGGAATGAGACTTTGTTAAGGAGGGAGAGCCCTCTAACGCGTCAGAGTCCTCCATCACTTGCGCTTTTGGGTAGACTAGGACCCGGACTACAGAAACCGTTATGTCCCCTGCGCCACAGACCAACAGAGGATAGACACACCCAGTCACGTGGAATGCCTGGCAGGACCACCCCTGCACTAGGGAAAGATGCACCAAAAAATGGCTACGCAAGATTCCCGCAAGTAACCTGAAAGTTCCACACATTGCCAGAGCATCATCTCGCACATAACGCAGCAACGATACAAACAATATCATGTATAAACTATCCCTGTTCAATAATCCCCCTTCCAGGAATATTATCCCTTGATTCTGTAGAGATAAAAAGGCGCAACACTGTGAGCCTGTCTTCTATGTTATTATTAATAAAAAAAAATGAAACAATCTTACCAGGAACACGGCCCTTCAAGTGTGATAGGTTAGTATCCTTGCTCCTGGCATGGCTCCTGGTATTTAAGCCTTTGGCTGGGGTGTTTTTACCTCCACCTGGTGGCCAGGTTCTTAATTCCCAATGAATGAATGAAGCCGTGGACTCTCCTCCCTTTTTGATGGAAACTTACCCTTCACTTTTTGTGCAACCACTTCTTTGACTTCAGGGCTGACAAGCACGCAATGCTCTACCCACTTCAGTGAAAAAGCTGGATCCAAGACAGCTGCTTTTAGGTAGATTGGGTCTGAAAAGGTGCAGTGCTTTCATATTTTTGTACTTGCCATTTTCACATTGGCAAAGATGGCAAGGAATCTTTTGGCCAGGGATGACTGCAGACTTCTGACCAGGCTAGTTAAGAAACATACATGAAACTTAAGCTTTTTCAAGTGGTGATTCAGAGCAAGAAGCAAATTCAGAGCCGATTGTCATGATTTTCTCCCCTGGGTCAAATCTGTTGCCTCTGCAAATGGCTTCAGGATGTCCCCTAACTCCTTCAATTGATGCCACTCCTTTGATGTAAACAACAGTTCCTTATGTCCAGACTTTTCCAGAAACAACAGACCTTTTGATGATCACATTCAAGTACTGCCCATTCCTGTCAGTGTTGAGTTTCATCTTGTGTTAACAGCAGCTGGAATGTTTCTGTCTCCAAATTCAAACTGAAAATTTTCTTTAAATTTTGAGCTTTCATAAAGCAATGAGCTGATTTTGGCGCATTTTGAGAGAGCCTGCAACATCACATTTGTTTCTTTCAAGCCGTCCCCAACTGCGAGCTGAAGAGTGTGGGAGAAATACAGAAGCTGTTGTTTACTTGCCATAGCAGCATCCAGGGATTGCTGCTCCTCTTGGCTTAGGTCATTCCAGATAAACAGTCACAGCATGTGTGTAAAGTGTTCACATAAGGGTCAGACTTTAACAAATAACCTTAGTTAGTGACATTCTGAGATTTTGTATAAACTTTTTGATTACTATTTTTTAGCTATCTCCTTCTCACTCCAAAAATAAAAACAACAAAAAAAGAAGATAAAAACGTGACACTTTCCAATGGCATTTTATCATATTTTATTGTTTGACCAAAAATAACTATCTTGGGATGTAATTAAAACAAAAGTGAGTTAGGTATTTTAAATATATTATTTTCTTTATCATTCTCCGAGGACTATCCTAGGTCACAACGCTGACCTTTAGAATGTATAAAGACTTGGCAAGTCATAGGGCTCAAGTCCAAGTCAAGTCTTGAGTCATTGCTGTCAAAGTCAAGTCACAAGTCTTCCTTGATTTTGTCGAGTCAAGTCACAAGTCATTAAATTTGTGATGAGTCCAAGTCATGCGACTCAAGTCTACATCTCTGGTGGTCATAAACGGAAGCTGTACTTATTAACACCATACACCAAGTTAAAAAAAAAATTAAAAAAAATTAACAATGCAGTTTGTAAGTAGAACAACAAAAACTACCTTTCTCAATCAATTCAATTTCAAAATGAATAAAAAGGAGAGTAATAAGGCAGATAAATATATGTTTTTGAGGGGATAACAATTTCTAGTTTATGGGGCATTACCACCAGTAGAAGAATTTAGAATTATGATCACTGGAAAAAAGACTGACAATTCTAACTGAGGTACAGAACACCTAATCGGTCATAAACAAGTGCAAGATTGTGATTTGACACATAATTACCTAGGGTCAGTAATGTTAAATTAATGTAATTAATTAGAGCATGATGTTTTTTATTGGACTGTCTTTTAATGACTTTAAGCATTCTCATTGGTAGCAGAGCATCATGGGTTACTTTTATAAAACTTGTCTTTCAGTTAAAAAAAAAAAACTATCAGCAGGACGGATCATAGCAAAGCCTAATAAACCAATTATATTTTCAGCATAGGCTTTTTAAGCAAATTACTTCTTTGTGATCACAAATCTCTGTAAAAAAAAAAAAAAGTTTGTTCCCCCCCATTTCCCTTGTATTTATACTATATAAAATGGACAGTAAAGTAAAAATTTAAATTTATTGCTTCAGACAGAGCATGCAATTTTAAACAACTTTCCATTATACTTCTGTTATCAAATTGTATTTGTTCTCTTGGTATCCTTTGTTAAAGAGCATATCTAAGAAGTCTGATATAAGTGTGCATGTTTCTTTAGCATATGGCAGCAGATTTTGCAACAATGTAGGATGTTGCTATAAACATTGTTGCAAACACTGCTGCCAAATGGCTAAAGACATGTGCACACTCCTGAGCTAGGATCACTCTTTAACCAAGGATACCAAGAGAATTAAGCAAATTTGATAAAAGAAGTAAATTATAAAGAGGTTTACAATATCATGCTCTATCCAATAGCAAGCCATCCGGATGGAGGGAGGGACTAATGGCACTATTAATGGCACACAACCCCTTAACGACCGGTAATGTACAGGGTACGTTGCGGACTCGTTAAGGGGTAAATTCTATTAATACATGGCACTTGACTTCCAGTTGCAATGATTTGGTGATATTGGGCTATTAAAGAGACAGTAAAGTCAAAATAAAAAACTTAAAGGGACACTGAACCCAAATTTTTTCTTTTGTAATTCAGATAGAGCATGCAATTGTAAGCAACTTTCTAATTTACTCCTATTATCAAATTTTCTTCCTTCTCTTGGTATCTTTATTTGAAATGCAAAAATGTAAGTTTAGAGGCCGGCCCATTTTTGGTGAATAACCTGGGTTAATCTTGCTGATTGGTGGATAAATTCATCCACCAATAAAAAAGTGCTGTTCAGAGTTCTGAAACAAAAAAGAAGCTTAGATGCCTTCTTTTTCAAATAAAGATAGCAAGTGAACAAAGAAAAATTGATAATAGGAGTAAATTAGAAAGTTGCTTAAAATTGCATGCTCTATCTGAATCACGAAATAAAAAAATTGGGTTCTTGCTGATTGGTGGATACATTCACCCACCAATAAACAAGTGCTGTCCAGTGTTCTGAAAAAAGAAAATAGCTTAAGATGCCTTCTTTTTCAAATAAAGATAGAAAGAGAACGAAGAAAAATTGATAATAGGAGTAAATTAGAAAGTTGCTTACAATTGCATGCTCTATCTGAATCACAAAAGAAAAAAATTGGGTTCTGTGTCCCTTTATGTCTTATTTTGACTTTACTGTCTCTTTAATAGCCCAATGTCACCAAATCATTGCAACTGGAAGTCAAGTGCCATGTATTAATACAATTTACCCCTTAGCGTTTTTTAATAGCGTGGTCTGGACTCGTGCTATTATTACAAAACAAAACAAAAAGTATTGTCGACATACCTTGTACGACGCTGGTCAATAAGGTTTTTTGTTTCTCATCTCCAGTCCTCAGGACCCTTAACAGGCCAGATATTCATTAAATCCCAACTAGAGCACAGGTGACATAATCATCTGATCAGTAACCAAGGTTACTAAGCTGTTCTCACCCTTCAGCTTATTATTACACCTGTGCTCTAGTTAAGAAATAATGAAAATCTGGCCCGTTAAGGATCCCGAGGACTGCAGATGAGAAACTGCTTTAAAGCATTATAGATCACTCTTCCACTGCTGATATTTATTGACCTGCCTTAACACATCTCTTCGCCAGTATCCCATTTCTCAGAAGACCAGATGACATCAATTTTTTTTTTTTTAAAACCAGGGGACGTATTAACAATAAATTACATACTCTAGTTTGCATTACTAATCCTAGTTTATTATGAGTCCCTCTCAATGCAGCACACAGGCATAACACAGGAGGGTCAGTTCCACGTAGCTATCAATCACAGTAGGCAGTGTCCTGCTCAGGGGGTTAAATGCATAGCAAGTCATTATTTTGCTTTAGTATGTTCCTTTAATTACAAGTTGACCTCTGTCTTTCCTCTTGCGCAGTATTTAAAAACCCCTCAATACCAATTGAAATCACAAGCTGAAATGCTTTTAGATCATTTCTGGACCATGTATTTTCTTTGGGTTGTATTCTATTTGTAATTTATTTATGTGTTGTTTTTTTTAAACAGGAGATTTAAAATCATGTTCAGGATAAATATGAATACATTGATATAAATAAAATCACATCAAAACATATGCATTAATAAATTATCAGGAAAAGTAGCCATGGCAAATCTAGAATAAGATCAGTTAAAAAGGTAGTAACCGCTACCTTCCAATTATATTAAAAAGTATATATATATATAAAAAAGAAAACAAATCTGGCTTCAACAGAATTTATTTTGATAAGTAAATATTTTACCAGATAATTTACAGGAAAAAAAAAATACACAAAAAATGACAAAGGCAAAAAATGTATCAGAAAATACCAACTTTGTACAGTTTTTAAAAGGGTATCCCTAAAACAGGGCATGATAAACCCAAAAGGTCATAGATTTTACTCCAGGCTTCTTGTTTATTACTATTGCACATATTATCATTATGCATAAACCATTGTCCAACTCCTAGGGAAAAAACTATCTACAATTTGAAGTGTATTAGTCTACCTCTGTTTTAAAGATACCCCTTAGAAACCAGGTTTCTATAGAAACAGCAACCAAATCATATTAAAGGGACAGTAAAGTAAAAAATTAAATCTTTACTATTCAGAAACAGAAAATGCCATTTTAAACAACTTTCCAGTTTAATTGTATTATCTAATATGCTTTGTTCTCTTGGCATCCTCTCTTTATAAGTATACCTAGGTAGGCAGCAATGCACTACTGGAAGCGATCTGCTGGTTGGTGGCTGCACTTATATACATGTCATTAGCTTGTAAAATGTGTTCAACTAGTTCCCAAAGTGCACTGTTACTCTTTCAACAAAGGATTCCAACAGAATGAATCAACGTAGATAATAGAATGTTAATTGGAAAGTTGTTTAAAACTGTATGATTCACGAAAGAAAAATGTTTTGTTTCATATCCCTTTAATTATACAAGCTTTACAACGTGGCGATAGTTTATTGTGCAAGTGAATTGTATAGCTGTTGGATGCTGCAGGCGCCTCCGACCAGTAAACCGGTATCTCTTCTACATTATGTTAACTTGGCACCGCTCCTCCAACACTTTAGAGGATACTGGACACAAGGCAGCAATAGGATTTAACTGAATCAGTATTTAATGGGTATAAAACAAATAGAATCTTAGTGCTCTACACATAAGATGGAGACCAGACAATCACTCTAGCTGCACACACTGCAGTTATCCATACTGCAGCCATACAGATAACAATAAAATGTAGTGTGACCAAGGCTGCAGATACTGGCTTGTAATGTTGCAGACTGACACATTTGCAGATTTTACCCATTAGTAAGAAGCTATACCTTTTCACCACTGAGCGTCACTTATGGCAATTAAGTTTTTTATAGAATCTATCAGGAAAATGAATTTCCAATTTAAGGCTTAAACAAGAAACACAATCCAAAATTAGCAACAAGTAAAATAATGGATAAAATCAAAATTGCTATAAAAGTAATTTCTACACCAATAAGATAGTTTCTGACAAAACATAGGGAAGGAAGTGCTTGTAATGAATACACAAAGGAAACGGAACAAAATGTTTTGTTATATACCCTGCCAAATTACATCTCCAGAGTGGCATTTCATGTGCTGGCTCAGTTGACCCATACAAAGTTATATTTTGAAGAATTGTTGAGCACACAAAGGCCTATGCTGAACATGATCAGTGTTTATATATTTCCTATTGAGGCTTCTTCAGTGTCTAATCCCAAATGCCATAATCCCCTGGTCCAGTGTGTGCTTAACTCATATGAAGTCAAGTCTTCCGAAGATACAATTAACAGATTCAAAGACAGGAAGTTCAGGGTAGAATAGGTTTCATTTGCACTTTAAATGGGGTTACATAGCACTGACAAAGAAATGCTGATCTTTTCTGCAGGATCGCAGATCCACCAATGGCAAGGGATCTGCAGTGAGACTAGATCCACCAATGGCAAGGGATCTGCAGTGAGACTTTGCCACAAGCTAGGCCAGCCTCCAGATCAAGCACTGCTGAGAAACCGTACAGCAGCAGAACAAGCCAAGGCTACAGCATCCTCCCATAACGGTATCTGAAGGCCACAGCGTGATAAAGTGACCCCAGCACTCCTGAAGTTCAAGAAAGGGGACTGAGCTGCAGAGTGTAGGTGTTTAATTCCTCAAAGCAGCCAACCTAAAAGAGAAGAAGATAAAGTGAGAGTGATATCAGATATCCATGCGCTACATTAATGAATAATAAATGTAAAATATCATTACTACATCACTATTATTACCACAATGTAACAACCAGTATTGCACATATCCTTCATGTTCTGATAGCATTAAAAGGACATTAAATAGCTGGGTGCAACTACAGCAGTATGGTTACTAGCTACTCACCATGTTATTGTTTTTCCTCCCGTACCTGCAGTTCTCTTTAAGAACTATGTCGCTGGTCTTTCTATGGCGATTGCATTTTTAATAGCGCTATTATAACCAAGAAAACCCTTAACGACCAGTAACATACAGGGTACGTCGTGGTCATTTTAGGGTTAAAACTACTCTTATTTTTACCCAATTACGGAAGCCATCTGGTAAAGCTCTGAATCTTTATACTGGGCGCTGCCATCTTGTTGCATCCTGTGACAGAAGCAGTGCACTTTCAAAGATCAGTGACATTGTACTCTGGATTATCTTGCTCAATACAAAGCAGAAGAGTTATATTTTTGCACTTTAACCCCTTAACAACCAAGGACGTGTCAGGTACGTCCTACAAAAAAAAATACAGTTAAGGACCAAGGACGTGCCTGACACGTCCTCTGGGGTTTCAAGCACTGGAAGCGATGGTGATCGCTTCCAGGTGCTTTCAGGGTATTGCAGTGATGCCTCAATATCGGGAGTGCGTGCCACATTTACATTAATATATTGTAAATGTATGGGAAGGAGGGAGAGGGAGGGGAAATAAATGTTGGGCAAGGGATCTGGGAGGTGGTAGGGTATTGAGGAGATACAGAAAATGTTTTATGGTGCATATAAAAAAACACATTTTTTTGGGCAAACTAGGTACTGGAAGACAGCTGCCAGTACCCAAGTTGGCGGCAAATAGGTAGAGGGGGGAGGGTTAGAGAGCTGTATGGGGGGGGGGGGGGAATCAGGGAGGTTGGGGGCTAAGGGGGGTTCCAACACTGCAGAATCAATATCAAAAAATAAAAAAAATGCTTTTTATTTTAGTACTGGCAGACTTTCTGCTAGTACTCAAGATGGTGGTGACAATTGTAATGTGGGGGAGGGAAGAGAACTGTTTGAGGAGGGTCAGGTGGGAGGCTGATCTCTACACTAAAGTTAAAATTAACCCTACAAGCTACCTAATTAGCCACTTAACTGCTGGGCATAATACAAGTGTGGTGCGCAGTGGCATTTAGTGGCATTCTAATTACCAAAAAGCAACGTCAAAGCCATATATGTCTGCTATTTCTGAACAAAGGGGATCCCTGAGAAGCATTTACAACCATTTGTGCCATAATTGCACAAGCGGTTTGTAAATAATTTCAGTAAGAAACCTAAAGTTAGTGAAAAAATAAAAATTTTTTATTTAACCGCATTTGGCGGTGAAATGGTGGCATGAAATATACCAAAATGGGCCTAGATCAATACTTTGGGTAGTCAACTAAAAAAAAAAAAATGTAGGTACAAGTGAAGGGTTATTCAGGGATTCCTGACAGATATTATTGTTACAATGTAACTATCGCTAATTTTGAAGAAAAAAAAAAAATGGTTTGTAAATAGCAAAGTGCTAGTTGTACTTATTGCCCTATAACTTGCAAAAAAAAAAGCAAACAACATGTAAACATTGCGTATTTCTAAGCTCAGGACAAAATTTAGAAACTATGTAGCATGGGTGGTTTTTAGTGGTTGTAGATGTTTAACAGATTTTGGGGGTCAAAGTTAGAAAAAGTGTGTTTTTTCCAATTTTTTTCATCATATTTTAACTTTTTTTTTTTTTTATAGTAAATTATATGATATGATGAAAATAATGATATCTGTAGAAAGTCCATTTAATGGCGAGGAAAATGGTATATGATGTGTGGGTAAAGTAAATGAGTAAGAGGAAAATTACAGCTAAACACAAACACCTCAAAAATGTAAAAATAGCCCTCACCTCTGCATCACTTATTTTTGATAAGTACCAGTCAAACACATACCATGGTTATTTCTAATGAAATAAAAATGTCACTGCACTGAAAATGTGGTATTTAAACATCACAGATTAATGTTATGACTAACCAATTGGCTGCCAAGGAAACTATAAAAGCATTGTATAGCAAAGCGCTAAAGCCCCTCTTGCAGTCAAAGGTTTACTAAAACTCTGCCACATTTCCATAATAGACATTTTAAATCCCATTTACCACGCTGCAACATTTGAAAGAAATTTGTACCAATATCTGTACAGTAACCCTCCTTATACATAATTAATTATTCTGTTTTAAATGGATATTAAACAGTATGAGATTGTAATATAAATGTTTATGTGTAGTTAAAAACTTTTGGAATATACTTTTATTATTTATTTTGTTCCTTTTTCCTGTAATTGAACGCTGAAAATTGTTTGTTTTCTAAATTAAACGATAAAGTAATGGGTGATTCCATGTTTGAACTTAAGCTGCCCTTTATCGGTTTCCCCTGCTGAAGACAATAAAAGGGACACTGAACCCAAATTTTTTCTTTCATGATTCAAATAGAGCATGCAATTTTAAGCAACTTTCTAATTTAATCCTATTATCAAATTTTCTTCGTTCTTTCGCTATCTTTATTTGAAAAAGAAGGAATCTAAGCTAAGGAGCCAGCACATTTTTGGTTCAGAACCATGGACAGCACTTGTTTATTGGTGCTGTCCAATCAGCAAGGACAACCCAGGTTGTTCACCAAAAATGGGCCGTCATCTAAACTTAAAACTTACATTCTTCCTTTTCAAATAAACATACCAAGAGAATGAAGAAACTGATAATAGGAGTAAATTAGAAAGTTGCTTAAAATCGCATACTCTATCTGAATAACAAAAGAAAAAATTTGGGTTCAGTGTACCTTTAAGGACAGATATAAAACAGGTAATCCATTACTTTATAGAAACTAAACCTTTACACTTATATGTTCAAAGAACTAAATACATCTACATATTATTCTTAGGCTAATCTTAGCTTTGAATACATCATTATGTCTAGCATGTATTTACTGTTTAACATCCTTTTATAATGTTTATATACAGAAACGTCTATTACAGCATAGTCCACAAAACTCCTAATCATAACATGTGACTAGAGCACACCCTGCTGTTGTTACACATTAAAGGGACACTATACCCAAACATTTTCTTTCATGATTAAGGTAGAGAATACAATTTTAAAAAACATTCCAATGTACTTCTATTACCTAATTTGCTTCATTCTTTAGATATACTTTAATAAAGAAATAGCAATGCACACGGTGAACCAATCACAGGAGGCATCTATGTGCAGCAACCAATCAGCAGCTACTAAGCATATCTAGATATGCTTTTCAGCACAGAATATCAAGAGAATGAAGCACATTAGATAATAGAAGTAAATTAGAAAGTTGTTTATAATTGTATGCTCTTTCTAAATCCTGAAAGAAAATAATTGGGTTTCATGTCCCTTTAAGGAAACCGTGAAGTCTCTTACCTGCGAGAAAGTTGGTCTTCCTGGGGGCGGGTGGAGCTCTCTCCCACTGAAGAAGCCCCTTCAGGGAGTTGGTTAAGCTGATCCATCACCTCCAACCCATTCTCTTCTGCTATCTGTACAATCAAGGAGTCAACTTGCTCCTGCGGTGTAGTGAGTGTCATTGCTGAACCCATTGAGTCCTCCATCACCTGCAGAAGAAAAGGAGAAGTTTTTTAGTCCAATGAGGTTGTGGGAGGGGGGGACCCAATATCAGGTGGAGTAAGTTTTAAGAACATTTTTTTCAAGCTCAAAGTATTCTTGAGCTATTCAGTTATTTCAGCATTGCTTAAGATCAACTCTGTAAGCTATTTTATGGAGTGTGCCAACTGCTTTATAGCATGTACAAAGAGGACCTACCCACTCTACATATTTATTTACATTGTAAAACCACTTACCGAGGTGTGGACATCCAAGTTCTGAACCTGTTGCTCAAATTTATCCATGACAGCCGACACTTTCTGAAGATCCATAGATCCCAGGGCTTTGTCCAACGCTTTTGTCACCTGAGCCATGTTTTTAGTCACCTGTTAAGACCATAATAAAATAAAAAGTACAAAATCAGATTTATGGCATAGTGTCAACAGGGCCATCCAAGTTGTGGAATACCAATACATTTCACTTTTTGCTGTCCTAGCGCTACAGACTAAATTTTACTATGCACTTTTTTTGTTTTTGTAATTTTGTTTAAAAATAAAAAGGTGAAAGGTTACAAAGGGTGGATTTGGTTGAAGTTATGCATTGAGCTGTGTTGGTAAATAGAGTTTATTAACTACAAAGTGTTTTTATTATATTATATGTATTCAAACCACTAGCTAGGTAAGTCTATAAAAATGCATTAAAGGTAAAAATACAGCATCATGTAAATTTAAAAATCACATTATTATAATCATTTAACAAGCCTGCTTAATAAATGATAAGTGTGTGGACTGCAATACACACCTTTTGCTGAATAATTGTTATAATTATTTACTTGTAATATGTCAGTAAATTATATAGCACTGTATACATTCTGAAGCCATTTGGAATATTAAGATGTAGAAGCAGACGAGTAAATAGAAGGAACTGTGTGTATACCTACAATT
Source organism: Bombina bombina (assembly GCF_027579735.1). NCBI lineage: Eukaryota > Metazoa > Chordata > Amphibia > Anura > Bombinatoridae > Bombina > Bombina bombina. The sequence continues at coordinate 798,784,601 of NC_069499.1, read as the reverse complement.
TCTTATATGCACAAGTGGCCAATTATAACTTTTGTGGTTGAATAGAAATTATTATATATTACCACTCTATAGCGGTTTTTGTGTCCTTCCCCAAAGTAAAAATTTAAGTTGAAAGAAAATTCCCATTATAAGTATCATTTCTCAATTGGTCATAAAAATGTACTGAATAAAAAAGTAATATTTCAGATTTCAAGGCTTTAAAAAGGAAGTTCTTTGGTGTCACAATATGCAGCTATGGTAAAACTGTGTTACACACAAAGCCAAACTGGAGCAATAATTTAGCTTGAAAAAAATTGATGAAAAAATTAGGTGGATCTAGAATTGGCTTCAATGAGATGGCTCTAGAATTGGCTTCAATTAGATGGCTCTAGATAACCTCTACAAGCTACGAAAAAAGAAAGCGCAAGCATTTTTTTCTGGATATATTTCTCAACAGAGTTTCATTTTTATATGCGTTTCTCAAAGCAAATGAAGGAAATACAACAGTTATCGGTTTTCAAGCAAGTGCTATAGGGGAGTTACTTGTACTAGAACATTATTACAGAATATGCAATAACTTGTTTTAGAAGCATTTTTTGCCAAATGTAAAAATCTCAGCTGGTTATAATGCATACATGTATTTACATTTATAGTGCACTAAGGGGTTAGCGATTAATGTAAAAATAAATAACTAAATGATCAAAAGTGTAGAGACTTTAAAGTGATGGTAAACTCCCCCCTTTTTAAAATCATATCTGGAATGTTAGTGATATTTAAGATGGAGTTTCATTCGTCAGTTGTAATGAAGACACTTCTCAAATTTGCTGTTAGCTACTATCCAGCTTTATATAATAGTGGATAAAGGTCATTAATTTACAGCAACTAAAGTGTTTATTTGCAAGACTGATTAGGTTTTTATTAGCTGCCACATACCCCCTTCATAGTGACTGCTGTCTGGACCTTGGAAGCCACTGCATCAACACGTGATGCCATCCGCAACCAGTTTAGACCCTCGTTCTTCTTTCGGATGGCATTCTCAGCGTATACTCTGGCAACATCCACATTCTTCTGCGTAAGAGCCTGAGCAGATTATATAAGAAATCTTATTAGCAATACATATACAGACAGACTGTTGTACACTGAATGTGCCATACTGAAAATTAAATAAATGCACAACATTTTGACAATCCTACACATTTTTCATCATTTCCGATTTAAATCTTGAGGATAAATGTGTGTGAACATTGAGAAACTAAAGCAAACCAGCTATTTAATATAGCTTCAAAAGAGAAAAAAAAAAAAGTCAGGTTTCAATATCATTTGTAAATTGTTAGTGTTTTCTGGTCATGTTTTTTTTTTTTTTTTTTTAAATTGTTCAGTACTAAGCACAAAACATTTCATGAACACGGCACACGTCTAAAATGCAGATAAATGCAGGTGAGAAATCATATCTCAAAACATTTGCAATAAACACATGAATAGTACAAATAATTATGTGTGTGTGTGTGTGTCCTTGAGCAAAAAATATTATGAGCAAAAAATGCCTAAAATAGGTGGGGGCAGCAGAATTCTGAGTGCCTAGGGCAGCACAAAACCTAAATACGCCACTGATCTGGCAATATGAATTCATATGGTAATGGAGCACAGATTGTTACCATGTGAAGGCAGATGCTGGAAAGCCACAAGTAGTATCGGTTGTCACTTGACAACCAAGACTGCTTGGGCTTCCTGAAGCTGCGATGTAGATCTAAGTTATGCGATACTCGACTATGTACTTCATGACATAGATCTAAGTTTTATTGGCTCAAGGGGTTAAAATTGTATGCTTTGCCTAAAACATGAAAGAAAACGTTTGTGTTGTATGTCCCTTTCATTGTGGATTTTCTAAATTCTGGATGAAGTGCATACCCCAGACTTCACAAACCTAACTATTACATTCTATTCCGTGATTACACGGTCGGTGTAGAAGCTCCTTAAAGAGACATTGTACACTAGATTTTTCTTTGCATAAATGTTTTGTAGATGATCCATGTATATCGCCCATCTCTGAGTGTTTTTGTAACGAAGCATACTTTTGCTTATTTTTTTTTTTAAATAACATTGTGCTGATTTACAGACTCCAAGCCCCAAAGTATCAGATGCAGACTCAATTCTAGATCCCTGCTTGCTCTTGTTTGTGTAATGAGTCTATTCATATGCAGGGAGGGGGTCTGATCTTACAGATTTCTCAGTCCATTCCAATGGGTGTACTAGCCTAGCCTCATCAACAGTGATAAACTGAGAGCTTCTAAGAAAGTTTTTAAAAGATTTTATACTGGATTTTAGATCAGTATCTGTGCATATTATTCTTTATAGCAGTGTCTATTATTATTATCAGTTATTTGTAGAGCGCCAACAGATTCTGTAGCTCTATAAACATAGGCTTGATATACAAGGAAACATTTATAAGGATCAAGTGGGTAGAGGGCCCTGCTGAGAGTTGCATTGTTGTATTCAGATCTTATGAAGGTGATCTACAAACAGCTAGGCTCATAGGCTTACATGCTAAGGGGGTTCAAGGGGATAACAAATGAAAGAAACTGAGGTTAGGAAAGGTTAGTTTAGGCTATATGCATCCCTAAACAGTAGTGTTTTTAAGAAGCGCTTGAAACTTTCAAAACTAGCGGAGAGCCTTGTGGAGCGAGGCAGAGTTCTCTACAACAGTGATTTTTAACCTTTTTTTTGCCGTAGCACACTTTTTTTACATTAAAAAATCCTGTGGCACACCACCATCCCAAAATTTAAAAAAAATCACACATTGTAGCCTAATACAGCATATATATATATACACATACACACAAACACACACATACTGTATGTATTGTGCTGTTATGCCATGCCTCCTACAAACTACCCCTGCACTGGGAGTAAAAAACAAGCAAAGTTTAAAAAATATGTCACACTGTTGTCAGTCTTCCGTGGCACACCTGAGGATCTCTCACGGCACACTAGTGTGCAACGGCACACTGGTGGAAAAACACTGCTCTACAAAATAAAGGCCAGTCTAGAGAAGTCCTGCAGATGGAAATGTGAGGAGGCAACAAGAGGAGAGGAGGTTGTAAGCAGAGTGAAGGGAATGGGAGGGAGAGTATCTGGAGATAAGGCCTGAGATATAGGTGGGAGCAGTGCAATTGAGGGCCTTGTATGTCAGAGTTAGAATTTTGTGTTTAATTATTGAGGCTAGAGGAAGCCAGTGCAGGGATTGGCAGAGAGGTGCAGCAGATGAAGAGCGAGAGTAAGGAAGATGAGCCTGGCAGAGGCATTCATTATGGATTGTAAAGGAGCTAGAAGGCTGCTAAGGAGACCAGATAGGATGGAGTTGCAGTAGTCAAGGCGGGAAAGGATGAGACTGTGTATTAAAATCTTAGTTCTGTCTTGTGTAAGGAAATGTTGAATTTTAGAGATGTAATTAAGGTTGAAGTGGCAGAACTCGGCCAAAGAATGAATGTAAGGAGTTAAAGATTTGAGTCAAGTGTCACCCCAAGACATCGGGCATGTGGGGTTGGGGTAATGATGGAATTATCAACAGTTATAGAAAAATGGGGAATGGAGATTTTGGAAGAGGGGAAAATAAGAAGCTCAGTTTTGGAGAGATTTATCTTAAGGTAGTGAGTGGATATCCTGGATGAGATATGAGAAAGAGTTAGTAAAACAGGTTAGCAAGGAAACAGATAGGTCTGGTAGATTTTGGTGTCATCAGCATAAAAATGATATTGAATTTTCATATTACATGCAGTTATATGAAAATTTGTGTATACTGTCCCTTTAATTGGCTTCAGCAGAGGAAATAAGATGAAATGCCTATAAGGGAATTTCTAGCAATGCAAAACTATGCAAGTTTTACTTAGTAAAGTTTTACATAGTAACATATTAGATGAGGTTGAAAGAAGCCAGAAGTCCATCGAGTTAAACCTATAGCGATCCTACCTGATTTCAGTAAGCAGCTCCTTTATTGTAACTTACATTAATACCTTTAGTACTTGCATTAATACAATTAGAAAGTTGATACATTTACCCAAGCAATCATAGCCAGAAATGTATCTAAGCCATTCTGTGAGTACCTTTAGGAATTGCAGCATTGCACTTCAGCACTGACAGGATACAGTGAGAATTTGGTTTGTACAAAGATACTTGATTAGCACCATTTTTCTACAGTCTATAATATTGATGAACATACTGTCAAATAAAGACTTGATTCTAACTGACCCACTAATTTAGTTATTTTGATTTGTTCTTTACCAAGGCAAAAATGTGCATCAGGACATAAATAAGGAGAACCAGTATATATTTTATTTATATTACTACGTCCCTGCTTCGTTGATTAATAGACTGGCACAAAATAATGTTCACTATCAGCCAGAGAGGAGCTACAGCATATAGACAAGGTAACATAGTGTAGCTAATTAATGCTCAATCTCGATTAGTCAACATGACATAAGACTTAAAGGGTCTGCAGACACTTTCTAATTTAGATTACCTTAATAGGTGTATTGAGGGATAGGGTCCAAGGGAGCCACCACTCTCCTTCACAATGACTGCCCCTAATAGTGATTATACATTTTACTATGGTGACATTTTCCCACTGTATAGTTACCTTTCAATACAATTACTAAAGTTACACAGTATTAGTGATTTTTACACCATTTTTAACGCACAACTATTTTTGCCACAAAATTTAATGCACTTGAGTCAGTACAGAATTTAAAATACAATTAGTATATCCTCTGTGCAGTTGTCCCCCTTCTTCTCACAAAAGTCAAAAACTATCATTGTCACCTTTTTCACTTTGGCTTGCTCTGTCTTGGAATCCTTCTCTGCCTTCTTTGCCAACTTTTCCAGCTGTTTTGCTGTGAACTGAAACACAAGGACAATTATTAGTCACCTCAACAAGCACTCACAACATTGTGATCAGCACTATCCACTAATTATTTGTTCCTGTAATTAATCAAAATATTGCTACTGTCATTTTATAGCATCCTACGGTTAACAAGTTACCTATTAGCTTTCTTTTAAAATAACATTGATCAATAATTCCCAACCCTGCCGTGAAGAAATCCAAAAAGAATAAGATTATGGACGTGGCCTGCTTCAGTACAAATGGTTTAATGGGACATTAAACACTAAATACATTTTATAAGTCTGCCTCCCTCTAGCCATGTTTAATGGCTTTCACTACATTGCAGTGCTGACAGGTGTTTGCACATGTGCAGCAACTCCTTCAGATATCTACAGTGAAACTTAGTTTACAAAATGGCAGCAACTATAATTAGAGGGAGGAGCATGTAATGTACTTTTTGTTTAATGTCCCTTTAAAGCAATTGCAGTCAGTTTGATTGAGTCATGAGGACTCAATAAAAATATACCGAGAATGCTGAATGTTGGTGGTCCCTGATACTGGTCTGGGAAAGTGCAATGTAAAAACAAACAAAATAGTTAAATAAAGTTGTTGGTTTTTTTTTAAAAAAAACAGATCATAAACCAGCTACTTTTGCTGGATGCATAGCTGGCTCAGTCAGCAATCTAAAAATATAGGGTCATTAAAATATCAACAAGATCATTCAGATCTGAAATCATAAAATGGATACCAGTGCTGGGATTAAATGGACTTTAAGTTATAGGTTTATACCCTTAGACTATACATTAATACAGCAAGCTTGTGAATAAATGCACAAAACATCCCAAGCGGAACATATATTGTGTGTGTACGCCCTTTGTGGGGGTTAAATACACAGAAGATTAAACCATGTCATTTTTCTACTATAACAGCTTTTTAATTCTACATTATAGGTACTTCCTTTCATGGAATTCTCTAAAGAATGATAAACATTTTAAGAAAAAAAAAGATACTTTACATTTGAGAATTAAAATAACCCAAGTACTTAAAAGAAAAATATTCTGTTTAATAATCATTTACACTCACCTTTAGCTGAAACAGGGTGTCTGCAAACAAGAGGGAATATATTAGTGATAGTATCATATTTGAATCATACAAACACAAATGACAGAACAAAAAATATACAGTGTATTATATAATCTAGGGTTGATGAATTTATACGGTAAAATACAATACACTACACATATATATATATATATATATATATATATATATATATATATATATATATATATATATATATATACATACATACATACATTGGATATAAAAAGTCTACACACCCCTGTTAAAATGTCAGGTTTCTGTGATGTAAAAAAATGAGACAAAGATAAATCATTTCAGAACTTTTTCCACCTTTAATGTGACCTATAAACTGTACAACTCAATTGAAAAACAAACTGAAATCTTTTAGGTAAAGGGAAATAAAAAAAATTAAAAATAAATAACAACTGGGGATGTAGCTGTGTTCAGAATTAAGCAATCATATTTAAAATCATGTTAAATAGGAGTCAGTACACACCTGTCATTTAAAGTGCCTCCGATTAACCCCAAATAAAGTTCAGCTGTTCTAGTAGGTCTTTCCTGACATTTTGTTAGTCGCATCCTACAGCAAAAGCCATGGTCCGCAGAGAGCTTCTAAAGCATCAGAGGGATCTCATTTTTAAAAGGTTGTTAAGAGGTTTTTCAGGAGAAGGGTACAAAATAATTTCCAAGGCATTAGGTATACCATGGAACACAGTGAAGACAGTCATCATCAAGTGAAGAAAATATGGTGCATCAGTGACATTACCAAGAACTGGATTTCCCTCCAAAATTGATGAAAAAACGAGAAGAAAACTGGTCTGGGGGGCTGCCAAGAGGCCTACAGCAACATTAAAAGAAGCTGCAGGAATATCTGGCAAGTACTGGCTGTGTGGTACATGTGACAACAATCGCCCGTATTCTTCATATGTCTGGGCTATGAGGTAGAGTGGCAAGACGGAAGCCTTTTCTTACAAAAAAAAAACATCCAAGCCCGGCTAAATTTTGCAAAAACACATCTGAAGTTTCCCAAAAGCATGCTGCAAAAGGTGTTCTGGTCTGATGAAACCAAAGTTGAACTTTTTGGCGCAAAAACAACACTGCATATCACCAAAAGAACACCATACCCACAGTGAAGCATGGTAGTGTCAGCATCATGCTTTGGGGCTGTTTTTCTTCAGCTGGAACTGAGGCCTTAGTCAAGGTAGAGGGAATAATGAACAGTTCCAAATACCAGACAATATTGGCACAAAACCTTCAGGCTTCTGCTAGAAAGCTGAACATGAAGAGGAACATCATCTTTCAGCATGACAACGACCCAAAGCATACATCCAAATCAACAAAGGAATGGCTTCACCAGAAGATTAAAGTTTTGGGATGGCCCAGCCAGAGCCCAGACCTGAATCCAATTCAAAATCTGTGGGGTGATCTGAAGAGGGCTGTGCACAGGAGATGCCCTCGCATTCTGACAGATTTAGAGTGTTTTTGCAAAGAAGAGTGGGCAAATCTTGTCAAGTCAAGATGTGCCATGCTGAAAAACTCATACCCAAAAAGACTGAGTGCTGTAATGAAATCAAAAGGTGCTTCAATAAAGTATTCGTTTAAGGGTGTTCACACTTATGCAACCATGTTATTTTAGTTTTTTATTTTTATTTCCCTTTACCTAAAAGATTTCAGTTTGTTTTTCAATTGAGTTTATAGGTCACATTAAAGGTGGAAAAAGTTCTGAAATTATTTATCTTTGTCTCATTTTTTTTTACATCACAGAAACCTGACATTTTAACAGGGGTGTGTAGACTTTTTTTTATATCCACTGTACATATATACACATACACATATATTTTGCGCGCGTGCGTAAAAGTAGGAAAGAAAAAAAAAAGGGGGATTTGCAATGTGTTATAAAATATTAATAAACTAACTATCCATACATATTTTAGGAGCCTATGTACTATTTTATACAGAAAAGTAAAACATAAAAAGTTAAAACAAACTTCCTTGTTCTAATACTTTTTGTGACATCATCAATGTCCTAACACAAAATCAAAGTCATACACATGGCACCACACATAACATGGCATAAATGGCATTGATGCTAACATGATAAAAACTATTAATTTAAAATGACTAAAATGTTATAACTAATATATTTTTTGGATAAGGAACATTATCAAACCATTTTAAACTCAGAAAATGTTGAATGAAAGCTACATTATACTACATAGCTATATTCTGATTTTTACATTAAAACAAATGAGAACAAGAAATATAAAAAATGTATATATGCTTACTTATTATTTATTATTATTTATTTATGACACCAGTTTATAGATATTTTTTTTTAAATGAATAAGAAATATGGAACTAAGTAACCTATTTATTGCTAATTGTCTGGCATCCTCAACAGACATACAAAAAAAAACATTTGAGGTCAATTTATTTTTAACACAAGGGGCGCCGTGTACTAAGGCGTCAATTTTTTCGCACAGACCGTATCGAAATAACCCGCCGGCATTCGCACCATGCGGATGGCACTTTGTTACATGAATGTACTAAAAACCAAGCCGTAAAATTTCGCGTCTATTGTGTGTCGAAGACAATCGGATTATTGATAACTTTGAAGCTTCGTTCGGCGCGAAAGAGCAAAGTTAAGAAGCAGTCTGCGACCTGATTGGTTTAGTTCTTTACCCACGTGACGTGAGCATCAATAACTTTGCTTAGGTGCCTCGAAAAAGCAGACTGGCGGATGCCAATTATAACGCTAGACACAGCTTGGAATGAACCGGTGGCAAAAAAGTGTAAGGCTGCCAACAGTTTTAATAGTCCGGGTATGGCTTGTGAATAGGTTCCAGGTATTCTGCTATTTCATAGTAAAGTTCCATAATAGTTTCTCTGTCCAAACGGAATCTCTGGATAATCTCTCGATCAGAAATGCTTTCCAAACCCATACGTGGAAGGAAAACTCTAGGGACTCTGATTCTTCTACCTCTCCTTCTTTGCAAGTTGTTAACCGGTGCCTGTATAGCCCTTCTTCCTCGTAATTGAATTAATCGGAAAAGAAACATGTGTAAAAGTGTCTCCATCTTCATTCACTGATCCAAAAACCAATAATGCTACAATAGTAGTCTAGTCCTTTCACTTAAGTACTTCTACCTGGCGTCAGGTTGATACCCCCTATAGTTTTCTATTGTATTCGCTACCTAAATGGTCACGAAGCAAATCACGCGAAGTTACAGTGAAAGTTGGAGCGGGCGGATTAGTTGTAACATTCATAATTTCCGATTACAGCGAATTTACGTGCGATCGAACATGTAGTAAGTGGAAAAAGGCTTCGGAACGATGAGTTGAGTAAAATTACGATCGCTGATGAAAATAGTGGTTTTTCGAGCAGATCGCAGATTGATACATACAAGAAGCAGATTGTGAGCGAATTTTGACGCGGAAATACAGACGGACGGTCACTTCGAAGCTTAGTACATGGCGCCCAAGGCCTGGATTGCAAGTGGAATGCAATATGGTTCTTATTACATAAACTGGCACAAAATCAACAGCATTGCTCTTACAAGTATGCATGGTCAAAATATGATGTTCCATAGTGCAGATGCCAAAACCCATTTCAGCAAACTATCCTCCCTCAGGTAATGGTCTTATATTATGGTGCTCACTAAGTCCATTTCTGCTGAGCAATGCAGATGCCAAAAGTCACTCTAGCTAGATACTTCAGTTTAGGTAATGGAGTAGTTGATATTTCTTTGCTATATGCTTTCCATATTAGTTTACTTGTACATGTGTAGATTTAAAGTGAAGGTAAACTTGCCTTGATCTCTATCTAGTATATGATTATTTGTTGCAAAATAAATAGGACTTTAATTCATCAAAAAAAAATTTTTAATTTGCATGTAAATCAAGTTATCAGCGTTATAAATCAATTTCTTAAGTTCCAAAAAATCAACCAGTATCTTTATTTATTTATTTTCTGTTTGGATCACGTTTTTCAGTAAACCAATTGAAAATCTGTCCGTTAGGCATCCGTAACCCCACGTTATCCGCCTCCTTGCACATATGCGCAAGTGGTATTCTTTTTTTCTGAAGCTATTAATCCAGGCTCGCTCCCGTTTTGCGCATTAGTATTTAGGTATTGGAAAGTTGTGAATGGATTCGCCGACTAGCCGTTGAACTACGCATGCGCTAATCAGCGATGTCACTTTCTTCTGCGCATGCGCAGTTCAACAGACGCATTGTGAACGCGCTTTTGAGAGAAGTAGATAGCGGGTAGAACCGCTCTATACGTCACAGAACACAAAACCAGGAAATAGGGGTTGGGAGGATTAAGAATATAAACGGTAGGGATATATAGATAGATATATATATATATATATATATATATATATATATATATATATATATCTCAATTTAAAATATGGGGAGGCGAAAAGTGAGTTTAAAATCCTCCACTAAAAACAAAATGTAAAGAAAATAACTCATTGTGTAAACTATTTACAAATCTAGACAAGTCAGAAGACTTGCAAGTCTTCTGACTTGTCTAGATTTGTAAATAGTTTACACAATGAGTTATTATATATATATATATAAATTCAGAATATTTTTTAAGAAGAAAAATATTATGACATAGCAGAACTATATGAGAATGCTATGTATAAAGTAGGGGGAAGCAGCACTCAGCAAAATCCTGATTTTGCCGAGTACTGCTTCCCCCTACTTTATACATAGCATAATATTTTTCTTCTTAAAAAATATTCTGAATTTATATAATTATTAGGGGTCTGCACCAGGCCTATGATCAGCCAATGCGATCTAGGCTTTAAATAATTATGTTTTCTACTTTTTAAACACCAGTATTCAGGTGTTTTAGAAAATACCAGTTTCTCTCCCTAACTTTATTATTATTGTTAATATATATATTGAAAAATAGAAAAAGTATTAGAAACAAAAACTTAGCTATTATCTTATGTTAATATTTGCAAATGCATTGATGTGTAACAAAGTTAAAAACTTTACCTTCACTTTAAAGGGACATTCAACACTGCCCACAACATTAATCTATGTTGAAAAACTATAAATAAAGATCAAGCTGCAACGTGCCCCCTTTCTCTTACTTCCTGCCTTCACTATTGAATCGTCTACGATAACTTCAAAATTGGTGTCCTGATATGGCTGCTTAACTCCCCCCACCGTGACGTATAGAGCTTCTTCTTCAAACTAGCTGCCAGTGATATCCCATCTCTCCTACTTCAATGCAAAGTGCGTTCACGGCCGTTAGCGCATGCGCGATACACTAGGAACACTAAAAGCGGAACCATAACAAGCCAATTTGTTTCCGTTCCACTTATATTACGCATAGTACTCTATTTCGTTCTATAAGGTAAAACCCGATCCGATAGGCAGCATCGCCCTCAAATGCCGGCGACGCTGAATTTTGCGCTGGTTTGGTATCCTATATACGGCGTAACCTAGAAGGTACGCCCGTATATTTCTGCCGTCGCACGTAGTTTTTTGGGCCATAGGCAGGTATACCAAACCTGCGCAGTTTGGTATCCAATATACAGCGTAAGGACTTACATGGCGAAAATTGAGAAATCTTACTCCATTTTCACCTCGCCACAAAAAGCAGCCGTAGTAAGCCTTACGCTGTCTATTGGAGCCCCGTAACTCCCTAAACTACCTGCCAAATAAACCTAACACCTAACGCATGCGCAATGTCTATCTACCTGTCAACCGCGATCCTCCGCCGCAATCCCTAATAAAATATTTAACCCCTAAACCGCCGCCCCCTACATTAACTACCCCCTAATGTGATCCCCCTACACCGTCGCCAACTATATTAAAATACCCCCTATTTACCACTAATTAATTACCACTAAACCTAAGTCTAACCCTACAAATAGCCCTGAAAAGGGCTTTTTGCGTGGCATTACCCCAAAGTAAACTGCTCTTTTACCAGCCCTTAAAAGGGCTTTTGGCGGGGCTTTGTCACAAAGTAAACTGCTCTTTTGCCTACAATCTAAATCCCCCTACACCGCTGCCACCTATAATAAATGTATTAACCCCTAATCTAATCCCCCTACACCGCCGCCAGCTATATTAAACACATTAACCCCTAATCTAATCCCCCTACACCGCCGCCAGCTATATTAACCCTAATTATATTAGGGTTAATATAGTTAATATAATTATTATATTATATATATATATATTAAGTATAATAACCCTATCTAACTAACATCCCTAACTAAACTCTTATTAAAATAGATCTAATATTAATATTATTAATGAAAATATTCCTATTTAAATCTAAATACTTACCTATAAAATAAACCCTAAGATAGCTACAATGTAATTAATAATTACATTGTAGCTATTTTAGGGTTTATATTTATTTTACAGGTAACTTGGTATTTATTTTAACTAGGTACAATAGCTATTAAATAGTTAATAACTATTTAATAGCTACCCAGTTAAAATAATTACCAATTTACCTGTAAAATAAATCCTAACCTAAGTTACAAATACACCTACACTATCAATAAATTAAACTACAAATATCTAAACTAAAATACAATTAAATAAACTAAACTACAAAAAACAAACACTAAATTACAAAAAATTAAAAAAAGATTACAAGATTTTTAAGCTAATTACACCTATTCTAAGCCCCCTAATAAAATAATAAAGCCACCCAAAATAAAAAAAAATTCCCTACCCTATTCTAAATTAAAAAAGTTCAAAGCTCTTTTACCTTACCAGCCCTTAAAAGGGCTTTTTGCGGGGCATGCCCCAAAGAAAACTGCTCTTTTGCCTGAAAAAAAAACACAATACCACCCCCCAACATTACAACCCACCACCCACATACCCCTAATCTAACCCAAACCCACCTTAAATAAACCTAACACTACCCCCCTGAAGATCTCCCTACCTTGTCTTCACCCAACCGAGCCGAACTCCTCATCCGATCCGGGCGGTCTTTATCCAAGCGGCAGCAAAGTCTTCCATCCGGCGGCATCTTCCATCAAGCAGCATCTTCAATCTTCGCTCCGCCTACGCGGAGCATCCATCCCGGCCGACGACTGAACGACGAATGAGATACCTTTAAATGACGTCATCCAAGATGGCGTCCATCGAATTCCGATTGGCTGATAGGATTCTATCAGCCAATCGGAATTAAGGTAGAAAGATCTGATTGGCTGATTGAATCAGCCAATCAAATTCAAGTTCAATCAGATTGGCTGAACCAATCAGCCAATCGGATTGAACTTGAATTTGATTGGCTGATTCAATCAGCCAATCAGATCTTTCTACCTTAATTCCGATTGGCTGATAGAATCCTATCAGCCAATCGGAATTCGACGGACGCCATCTTGGATGACGTCATTTAAAGGTATCTCATTCGTCGTTCAGTCGTCGGCCGGGATGGATGCTCCGCGTAGGCGGAGCGAAGATTGAAGATGCTGCTTGATGGAAGATGCCGCCGGATGGAAGACTTTGCTGCCGCTTGGATAAAGACCGCCCGGATCAGATGAGGAGTTCGGCTCGGTTGGGTGAAGACAAGGTAGGGAGATCTTCAGGGGGGTAGTGTTAGGTTTATTTAAGGGGGGTTTGGGTTAGATTAGGGGTATGTGGGTGGTGGGTTGTAATGTTGGGGGGTGGTATTGTGTGTTTTTTTCAGGCAAAAGAGCAGTTTTCTTTGGGGCATGCTCCGCAAAAAGCCCTTTTAAGGGCTGGTAAGGTAAAAGAGCTTTGAACTTTTTTAATTTAGAATAGGGTAGGGAATTTTTTTTTTATTTTGGGTGGCTTTATTATTTTATTAGGGGGCTTAGAATAGGTGTAATTAGCTTAAAAATCTTGTAATCTTCTTTTTATTTTTTGTAATTTAGTGTTTGTTTGTTTTTTGTAATTTAGTTTAGTTTATTTAATTGTATTTTAGTTTAGATATTTGTAGTTTAATTTATTGATAGTGTAGGTGTATTTGTAACTTAGGCTAGGATTTATTTTACAGGTAAATTTGTAATTATTTTAACTGGGTAGCTATTAAATAGTTATTAACTATTTAATAGCTATTGTACCTAGTTAAAATAAATACCAAGTTACCTGTAAAATAAATATAAACCCTAAAATAGCTACAATGTAATTATTAATTACATTGTAGCTATCTTAGGGTTTATTTTATAGGTAAGTATTTAGATTTAAATAGGAATATTTTCATTAATAATATTAATATTAGATTTATTTTAATAAGAGTTTAGTTAGGGATGTTAGTTAGATAGGGTTATTATACTTAATATATATATAATATAATAATTATATTAACTATATTAACCCTAATATAATTAGGGTTAATATAGCTGGCGGCGGTGTAGGGGGATTAGATTAGGGGTTAATGAGTTTAATATAGCTGGAGGCGGTGTAGGGGGATTAGATTAGGGGTTAATACATTTATTATAGGTGGCAGCGGTGTAGGGGGATTTAGATTGTAGGGAAAAGAGCAGTTTACTTTGTGACAAAGCCCCGCAAAAAGCCCTTTTAAGGGCTGGTAAAAGAGCAGTTTTCTTTGGGGCATGCCACGCAAAAAGCCCTTTTCAGGGCTATTTGTAGGGTTAGACTTAGGTTTAGTGGTAGGGATAGTTTAGTATTTTAGGGGTTAAATAATTTAATATAGGTGGCGGCGGGGTAGGGGGATTAAATTAGGGGTTAATAATTTTAAAATAGATGGCGGCGGGGTAGGAGCTCACTTTAGGGGGTAGGTAAGGTAGATGGCGGCGGTGTAAGGGGCTCACTTTAGGGGGTAGTTTAATATAGTTGGCGACGGTGTAGGGGGATCACATTAGGGGGTAGTTAATGTAGGGGGCGGCGGTTTAGGGGTTAAATATTTTATTAGGGATTGCGGCGGAGGATCACGGTTGACAGGTAGATAGACATTGCGCATGCGTTAGGTGTTAGGTTTATTTGGCAGGTAGTTTAGGGAGTTACGGGGCTCCAATAGACAGCGTAAGGCTTACTACGGCTGCTTTTTGTGGCGAGGTGAAAATGGAGTAAGATTTCTCCATTTTCGCCATGTAAGTCCTTACGCTGTATATTGGATACCAAACTGCGCGGGTTTGGTATACCTGCCTATGGCCCAAATAACTACGGGCGACGGCAGAAATATACGGGCGTAACTTCTAGGTTACGCCGTATATAGGATACCAAACCAGCACAAAATTCAGCGTCGCCGGCATTTGCGGGTGACGCTGCATATCGGATCGGGTTTTACCTAATAGAACGAAATAGAGTACTATGCGTAATATAAGCGGAACGGAAACAACTTGGCTTATTATGGTTCAGCTTTTACTGTTCCTAGTGTATTGCGCATGCGCTAACGGCCGTGAACGCGCTTGAATTTCAGTCCGAGGAATGGGCTATCATTGGCTGCTGGTTTGAAAAAGAAGCTGAATACGTCACGGTGGGGGGAGTTAGGAAGCCATGTTAGGACACCAATTTTGAAGTTATCGTAGACGATTCAACAGTGAAGGCAGGAAGTAAGAGAAAGGGGGCACGTTGCAGCTTGATCTTTATTTATAGTTTTTCAACATAGATTAATGTTGTGGGCAGTGTTGAATGTCCCTTTAAGACACATACATAAACACTAGGTTTACGGATATTAATAGGGCACACACAACCCTTGAGCTTCTCATATACCCCTACACCCACTTTTTTAACCCTTTGTTCATAATTTGCTTAATTTCTATGGTATTTTCAGATGTATTGAAAAACACAATATTTAAAATCAGGTTTTCAAAAGAATAAGGAAAGTGGTATTCTGGATAGTGCGCCCTGAACTACACTTATCCAGTGACTTGTAATATGTGTGAAAATGTATAGGGAATGCAAAAAAATGCTTTTTAACAATTTAACCAACAGCTTAGAATACCAGACCAAGCACTGTTGAGTGTGTGAGGCTGAGCATTTATGAGTTCACAAAATGCAATCAGCAACCCTTGACTTACAACCAAAACAGGAGTGGCTGTAATACATTTTAATTTTCCTGAATCCAAACTGGATACCACTTAAACCCAATAGGAAACACTATTGTGTGTATTTGTCTTTTTTTTTATTCTCTCTCATTTATTTTTACTTTTGTACCACCTTCACTCATTTTATGGATTTCTATTTTTTTTATTTGCACTACCTTCACTCATCATATACTTTTTCATTGAAGCTCCTAACCAATGTTATTCCATCACATGAAAAAAAAAACATTTTATAGTACAACACTTTTTACCTTTAGTAAATATATTTAGTTTGCAGTGTTTGGTTTGTTTGGTTTTTTTTGGGGGGGTGGGTGTTTTTTCCCCCCATTTGAAAAGGTTGGTATAAAATAAATTCACCGATACATTATCAGTTTCGAAAGTGTTATTAAATATATAGACACACCCAAAGCTGTCACAAGATGAGGAAGAAGGTGACATCAGCACTTAGTGACTTCATATGCATCATTACATAGAAACGTCTAATATTAAACAGAAAGGGCTGTGTCTGGAAATCTGTCAAGAGAACGGACCAGATGAGCTGCTTCTAGATATGATGCTTGTTTTTAATGTAGTAAATACTAGGTTAGAGCACAGGGTAAGAATAAAGCATTACAATAGTGAGATCATTTTGCTTATACAACGATTTATATTTGCTACAAAACTTTGGGCTCGTTTTGTACTGCGCATAGTAGCAGAGTCTGAGGCGCTGGAGGCAGAATCTAGACAAACAGTAAGGGACAGTAGGGTCTACACTTTTTGACGTGATACAGAAATAAGAGTTAAAAAAAAAAAAAAAAAGGAAATCATAGTTTATTCCAATAAAATACAATCTCATATTACACCCGGCATTTAATAATTTCCTTGTATAGATATAAAAAGATGGGCAGCACAGTGCCAGAAGAATGATCAGATATGCCAGGCCTTCTGTGTATGGGCTTTATTTTTTTTTATATGAGCTATTTGTCTACGCCCCACCAAGCACTTACCGTCCATGCTGCCCTCAGTAGGTATTACAGACACCGAACAACCGAATTGTGTGTGAACCTGACACTTCCGCGTCCTGACACCTGCAACAGCCCAACCCTCCTCTCGCAAAACCCAACCTGTGAAGCCAAGCTGGGCGCTGCCATGACAGATCATGTGATCCTCACTTACGTCATCAAGCGGTGTCACGTAAATAAACTCCGTGGTCAGAATACTACTTTAAACACTTTAGAATTGTAATTTAAAATGTTTAATTATGTATACTGATAAAATGCAGTTTACTTTAATTATTTCTTTTTTCCCTTTCCTGTAATTTAAAAATGTGCCCCCCCCCATTTCTAATAAATAATGGGTATCAGGCTGTCAGCATGTTGAAACCTAGGTTTCCATTATCTATTTTCTTCTGCTGAGGACAAAAAAGATACAGTGTGAAAATGATGAATGTGGGATATCGCAATATTAAAAGGAGTGGATGTTAAACCCTAATAAATAGTATTATTTTCTCAAATGCATATTATTTTACACAGACATTGCACCTTTTTATGTACTTAATTGACCTCAGCAATCAGAAGAGATCAGATATGGGAAAACTAGGTTTCAATATTGCGGTGCCCAATTTTTAATAGAAATGCAAGTAAAGTGATGTTTCATTACTTTTGTATTTTTAGAAATAAGTAGGCTTACCATAATTTTTAGAGGAGAAACTGGGACCACCTGGTGCGGTGCCAGTGGGGGTGTGGTCAAGGGGGCGTGGCAATTACCGGTCCTTTTAAATGAGTAGCTTTTATGTGTGTAATGTTTCGTGGATACTCTACCCTTCCTCAGTCAAACAAGTGAATCACACAGTTTAAATAGACCATAACACCACCCCCTAGTGAAAAAGGCACCATTACGTTGTCATGGTAAATAAATCATTAATCTAAATAATATCTGCAGTGTAATATGTGTTTTATGTGTCTAATTCAGTGTTTTTCAACTAGTGTGCCGTGAGAGATCCTCAGGTGTGCCGCGGCAGACTGACAACAGTGCGGGGGTGTTTGTGAATGAATGTCAATATGTCATGTATAATTTGTAGGAGGCATGGCATGGCATGACAGCACAGTACAGTGTATATATATATATATATATATCCTGTATTAGGCTACAATGTGTGATTTTGTAAAATTTTGGGATGGTGGTGTGCCACAGGATTTTTTAATGTAAAAAAGTGTGCCACGGCAAAAAAAAGGTTGCAAATCACTGGTTTAATTAAGGAACAGAGCCTAATACTGATAAGGCACAAATACAACATTGAATGAAAGTAAAAAAAGAAACACGTACCTGCTAAAGCTGTTTAAGAGGCTACTCTATACCATAATGCAGGAAGATTATAGCCAAAATGCTATCCTGCATGAAGTAAAGCAAGATCCAGGCCAAAAATTCTGCCTGTCTGCACTTCCTAGTTATACCCATATGATTCCCCTAAAGGTGTATCACCGGTGATGTCACCAGGGGTCGGGGGGTGTTAAATTCTTAGAAAAATAAACCAAGTAGTACTACAAAATTAAAAAACCCTATGCTGTTCACTCAGCCTGTATTACTAAATGTAAACTTTGAAGGACACGAACGTTAAGCTAAGCAGGGCTGTATGTAACAAAGTACCAGCATCCAACTATGCTGGAGAGCCACAGTCCAGTCATTTTGAATAATGTGTCTGGGTTTCAGGCGGTCTGAAACCTGGACACATGATATGAAACCTGGAGGTGGCAACCCTACTGGGACAGAATGAACAACCGGGTGGGACACTGGGACAGCGCCTCGAAACCGGGACAATCCCAGTAAAAGTGGGACTTCTGGTAAGCCTAGAAATAAGGATATTAACCCCTTAATGCATACCTCCCAACATTTCAAAATTCAAAAGAGAGACAACCCCCCCCCCCCCGCAAAAATTTTTTAAATGTGGTGGGCGGGGCTTAAAAATCATAAGACCAAAGTAATATAAATACAATTCTAAATAAATAGATTTTAATATACTTAGGCAACAAATCAAACACAAGCTCAAACCACTGGTATGGCTATGTGAGCTATGTATTGAATTATCCTTTGCAAATACATTGCTAAATATTTTTTATCTTAATTGGACATTTAATAATAAATTCTTTAAAACTACTCTCTGCATTCCCCATTAATATTCTAAATTCTGTCCTTTAAAGTCAGCAAAAATGCACAGTAGCACACTACATAGCATACACTTACACATGCAGATACACACACACACACACTACATAGCATACACTTATACACAGACATCCCAAGTCTCCCTGAAGTTCAGGGAGTCTCCCTGATTGTAATAGCGGCTCCCTGATGCCAGCAAATGGAGTGCAATCTCCCTGAAACTCCAAGTACTATGATCCAATGTGGCCCAAATCCAGAAAAGTGTTTCTTTAAGGAATGCCTTTAGTTGCTGGGACGTTATAGAACCCTCAAAGCATGCATCAGTAACCAAAAAGCACCCACTTATTTTAATAAAATAAAACACAAATACTACCTTATTTACTGCACGTAATTAAACTTCATATTCTAAAATATTTGAGCATTCAACAAGCATATGATGACTGGAAAATAGGTTTGTTGTATGTGGTTGAGCAATAAAGCAACTTTTTTTTATTGTGACTTTAGTGGGAAGCTACTTTAATGATAAGTCTCTATCTTAATTAGGGTTTCAAGGTGTCCAATATATAACTGGAAGTGGGGGCTGTGGCGGCGCAGTAGCGGGAGAAGGCACCTCCCTGAAATTAGTTTTTGCAGGTTGGGATGTCTGTATACATGCAGATACACACACTACATAGTATACACTTATACATGCAGATACACACACACTACATAGCATACACTTACACATGCAGATACACACACACTACATAGCATACACTTATACATGCAGATACACACACACTACATAGCATACACTTATACATGCAGATACACACACACTACATAGCATACACTTACACATGAAGATACACACACTACATAGCATACACTTACACATGAAGACACACACACA
Source organism: Bombina bombina (assembly GCF_027579735.1). Classification (NCBI taxonomy): domain Eukaryota; kingdom Metazoa; phylum Chordata; class Amphibia; order Anura; family Bombinatoridae; genus Bombina; species Bombina bombina. The sequence continues at coordinate 798,764,614 of NC_069499.1, read as the reverse complement.
CACTACATAGCATACACTTATACATGCAGATACACACACACTACATAGCATATACTTATACATGCAGATAGACACACACTACATAGCATACACTTACACATGAAGACACACACACACTACATAGCATACACTTATACATGCAGCATACACTTATACATGCAGATACACAGACACTACATAGTATACACTTATACATGCAGACACACACACACTACATAGCATACACTTATACATGCAGATACACACTTATACATGCAGATATACATACACACACTACATAGCTTACATTTATACATGCAGACACACACACACTACATAGCATAAACTTATACATACAGATACACACACAGTTATGGATACAGATAGACACACACACACACACTACATCACATATGGTTATCTGTTATTCATTGTATGGGGTCCTGGGGTTGGCAGACACATTAGCTGGCAGTCTGCGGCTGCCACTGTTCGTTACCCTGGTATTAGCACTGCTCATTGTATAAAACTGAAGGCATGCTAGTATTATCACCAGGGGTCAGACATCATCACTACCAGAGGTAGGTTAGAGAGGTCACCATTACCCATGGTCAGAGTGTATACAGCCTTCTTACTCCTGCTTAACCCACACACCATTCCTTTTCCACAGGGAATCTAACAGGTATCTTACCCTGTGAGAGCAAAGCCAGCTGCTTCTGAGTATGGGCCCAATATAATTTAATTTTTTTTTTTTTTTTTTTAATTCCTGGGGCAAATCGGGACAGATGGCTAGCAACCCGGGACAGGGGGACAGACCCCTAAAATCGGGACTGTCCCGCGAAAATCGGGACAGTTGGGGGTAGTGAGGTACCCTGTACACCCCTGTTCTTTCTATGAGTATTGTGTAATTAATAGCGTCCTCGCCATGCTATTTCCAGTGACCAGAAGGGAGGGTATATTAGTAACAATAAAACCCTTAACGATTGGCAACATAGATGGTATGTCGCGGTCATTAAGGGGATAGGCTTCTTCAGTGACAGTACATAGTTTATAAGCCAATTATTGCCTTTCTGTACTGTTAGATAATTTATCTATTGAGAATTATAAATGCTTAATGAGTGACTTATAGTACTGTGCAACTGACGTATATTTTTGTGTTTTATATATACCCTATAATTATTTTTCCTACATTGAACTCAAGAGTGGGGTTTTATTTTTGAGACTATATATAGTTTAGTATGCATTATAGAATTAATCTATGAGTCATTTACTTTCATTAGCAAAAATGCTTCAAGTAAAAGTTATTACTATTTCAAGCACATATGCTATGTGTGACTAAAGCATCAGGGTTAGGGTTGCCACCTTTTGCCCAGAAGATTCCTGGACACTTTCTAAATGGGGGTGGAGGGGGCGTGGCTTCTCGCGGCCTCAAATTCAATATGAAATCAAATTTATATATATTATATATATAACATAATTTATGTAAGAATTTTTTTTTTTTAAATCTTTTTTTTATTGGATTTTTCAAACAAACATTAAACATTAAAAAAAAGATCTCATTTACTGTTATTACATTTTTACCTTGAACAATACCATACAATAATAATATTCCAGCATACAAATCATATTATCATCATATCATTACAAGGGTTACTTAATTATCTTCAATCGTCTTGTATCTTGCAAGAGTAAGTTCTTCATCACATCATACAGTTTACAACAAACAATATTTTAGCTTTTGATTACCTATTATGATATACTCTTCAAGTGCTACCTCTTAATAGACAAGGAAGGAGGTAAAATAAGGATGGAAAGAAAGAGGAAAAAAAAAAGTCACATCATGAGGAATGGGCATTATCTTTACATTAAACCCCAAACTGAGCTATATCTATGTAATTTATGTAAGAACTTACCTGATTAATTAATTTCTTTCATATTGGCATACGTCATGAGCTAGTGACATATGGGCTATACAATCCTACCAGGAGGGGCAAAGTTTCCCAAACCTCAGAATGCCGATAAATACACCACTCACCACACCCACAATTCAGTTTAACGAATAGCCAAGTAGTGGGGTGAAAAAATAAGGATTAAAAAAGCATACAAAAAGAGGAACTGGAAACAAAATTGTGCTTTTTATACAAAATTTATAACCACCATAAAAAAGGGTGGGCCTCATGGACTCTTGTCAATATGAAAGAAATGAAGTTATCAGGTAAGTTCTTACATACATTATGTTTTCTTTCATGTAATTGGCAAGAGTCCACGAGCTAGTGACGTATGGGATAGAAATACCCAAGATGTGGGAGACCACAGAAGAGTCACTAGAAAGGGAGGGATAAAATAAAAACAGCTATTTCCACTGAAAAAATAAATCCACAAAAAATAAGTCTTTCTTATAAATTTCACATAAATGTAAAAAAAAAACTTAAATCATAAGCAGAAGAATCAAACTGAAACAGCTGCCTGAAGAACTTCTGAAGACTGCTTCAGAAGAAGTAAATACATCAAAATGGTAAAATTTAGTAAATGGATGCAAAGAAGACCAAGTTGCTGCTTTGCAAATCTGATCAACCGAAGCTTCATTCTTAAAAGCCCAAGAAGTGGCGACTGATCTAGTAGAATGAGTTGTAATTCTCTGAGGCGGAGACTGTCCCGCCTCTAAATAAGCCTTGTGAATCAAAAGCTTTAACCAAGATGCCAAAGAAATGGCAGAGGCTTTCTGACCTTTCCTAGGACCAGAAAAAAACAACAAATAGACTAGAAGTCTTCCTGAAATCTTTAGTAGCTTTGACATAATATTTCAAAGCTCTTACAACATCCAAGGAATGTAAAGATCTTTCAAGAGTATTCTTAGGATTAGGACACAAGGAAGGAACAACAATTTCCCTACTAATGTTGTTAGAATTCACAACCTTAGGAAGAAATTTAAACGAAGTCCGCAAAACAGCCTTATCCTGATGGAAAATCAGAAAAGGAGACTCACAAGAGAGAGCAGACAATTCAGAAACTCTTCTAAATGAATAGATAGCCAAAAGAAACAACACTTTCCAAGAAAGTAGTTTAATATCCAAAGAATGCATAGGCTCAAAAGGAGGAGCCTGCAAAGCCTTCAAAACCAAATAAAGACTCCAAGAAGGAGATATTGATTTAATAACAGGCTTGATATGAACCAAAGCCTGAACAAAACAGCGAATATCAGGAAGTTTAGCAATATTTCTGTGAAAAAAACCAGAAAGAGCAGAGATTTGTCCCTTCAAAGTACTTGCAGACAAACCTTTATCCAAACCATCCTTAAGAAACTGTAAAATTCTAGGAATTCTAAAAGAATGCCAAGAGAATTTCTGAGAAAAACACCATGAAATATAGGTTTTCCAAACCCGATAATAAATCTTTCTTGAAACAGACTTACAAGCCTGTAGCATAGTATTAATCAATGAGTCAGAGAAACCTCTATGACTAAGCACTAAGCGTTCACTTACCATACCTTCAAATTTAGCGATTTGAGATCCTGATGTAAAAACGGCCCTTGAGACAGAAGGTCTGGCCTTAAAGGAGGTGGCCAAGGTTGGCAACTGGACATCCGGACAAGATCCACATACCAAAATCTGTGAGGCCATGCTGGTGCTATCAGAAACACATGTGATTGTTCCAATATGATCTAGGAGATCACCCTTGGAAGAAGAACTAGAGGCGGAAAAATGTAAGCAGGTTGGTAAAACCAAGGAACTGCTAACGCATCCACCATCTCCGCCTGAGGATCTCTGGACCTGGACAGGTACCTGGGAATCTTCTTGTTTAGATGGGAAGCCATCAGATCTTTTTTGTGGAGACCCCACATCTGTACAATCTGACAAAATACATCTGGATTGAGAGACCACTCCCCTGGATGTAAAGACTGACGACTGAGATAATCCGCTTCCCAATTGTCTACACCTGGAATATGTATCGCAGAAATTAGACAGCAGTTGGATTCCACCCAAGAAAGTATCCGAAATACTACTTTCATCGCTAAAGGACTGCGAGCCCCCCCTTGATGATTGACATATGCCACAGTTGTGATATTGTCTGTCTGAAAACGAATGAATAATTCTCTCTTTAATAGTGGCCAAGCCTGAAGAGCCCTGAAAATAGCACGGAGTTCTAAAATATTGATTGGTAACCTCGCCTCATAAGGATTCCAAACTCCTTGTGCTGTCAGAGACCCCCAGACAGCTCCCCAACCTGTGAGACTTGCATCTGTTGAAATCACAGTCCAGGCAGGACGAACAAAAGAGGCCCCTTGAATAATCCGATGATGGACTAACCACCAGGACAGAGAGAGTTGAATTTTGGGATTTAAGTATATCAACTGTGATAACCGAGTATAATCCCTGCACCATTGATTCAGCATGCAAAGCTGCAGAGGTCTCATATGAAAACGAGCAAAGGGGATTGTGTCCGATATTGCAGTCATGAGACCTAAAACTTTCATGCACATAGCCACTGAAGGGAATGATCGAGACTGAAGGCTTCGACAGACAGAAACCAATTTCAATCATCTCTTGTCTGTTAAAGACAAAGTCATGGACACTGAATCTATCTGGAAACCTAAAAAGGTAACCCTTGTCTGAGGAATCAAGGAACTCTTTGGTAAATTGATGCTTCAACCATGTCTTACGTTTATTTAAAGGTGGTATAGCAGCCATAGCCTTCTGTATCGCATCAGCAATATCATTTTTCATATCAACAGGGATATCATGTACTTTAGATGTTGAAGGAACAACAGATACTGTACTAGCACTAATAGAAACCTTGTCTGCATTCAAAAGCTTATCATGATAACTGTTACATACTACAGCTGGAGATATAATCTCCACTATCTTACAACAGATACACTTAGCTTTGGTATACTTGTAGACTTGTGTTCAGGCAGCATGGTTCCTACAGCAGCTTCTGAGACAGGATCAGATTGAGAAATCTTGTAAAATGTAGAAAAACAAAAATAACATTAAACAGAAATGAAATGCAAATTCTAAAATTGGCAAAAAAAAAGCAAATAGCATAGCTCTCTGAGTATAAAGAAGGCAAGGAGCATATAGGAAGTGAGGTAAAATAAAACTACATTTTTTGGCGGCAAGTATGACGCACAATGAAAAAGGAAGTTGAGAAATGTTTTAGCGCCCACAAACATCCGGAAATGACGCAACTCATGTCATAACACAATTTCGCACCAAACAACTTAGCGTCAACTAAGACGCAGGAAATGACGAACTTGCGTCATGACAGACGCACATTCACGCCCAAAAAATGTATCGCTCCAAGAATGACGCAATAAATAACAGCATTTTGCGCCCAAGCAAAATTAATTTGCCCGCAAGTTTTCCAAGAAAGTCAAAGTGAAAAAAGACTATACCCCAGGTAAGACAAACTTTCTAAACATGATTCCCATAACGAAACTGCAGGACTGCAAAGGGAAATACACATAGACCTGACTCATGGCAAATATAAGTAAAATACATATATTTAAAACTTTATATTAATACATAAAGCGCCAAACCATAGCTGAGAGTGTCTTAAAATAATGATACATACTTACCGAAAGACACCCATCCACATATAGCAGATAGTCAAACCAGCACTGAAAGCTATCAGCAGAGGTAATGGTATGTAAGAGTATATTGTCAATCTGAAAAGGGAGATAGGAGATGAATCCGATAACAGAGAACCCTTGAAAAAATTTCCTGTGAGGAAAACCATAAAATCAAACAAGAGATACTCTTTTCACATCTCTCTGACAAACACTGTACTCTGAGAGGAATTGGGCTTCAGAATGCTTAGAAGCGTTTATCACAGAAGAAATCATAAAAATCAAGCATAAACTTACTTCACCCCCTCCATAGGATGCAAAGTTTGTAAAAACTGAATTGTGGGTGTGGTGAGGGGTGTATTTATAGGCATTTTGATGTTTGGGAAACTTTACCCCTCCTGGTAGGATTGTATATCCCATAAGTCACTAGCTCATGGACTCTTGCCAATTACATTAAAGAAATATATATTATATTATATATATTATGTATATATATATATATTATGTATTTACATATTTTATATATATATATATATATATATTTATTTTATAGCTATATATATATATATATATATATATATATATATAAAAGCCACAGCCAGTACATTACATGAGAACACCCTGACTTAGAGCACAATGTCACCCTGTAGTATAAGAAGCTAGTCTCCAGGTAACGGGTTTGTAAATTGTACCTCTGTGCTGTTAGTTACGAGACCGGCTGCACACACCTCTGCTGCGCTAATAAATCTGCGCATCACAGCTGCGCAGCGATGGATGGACGTGACCCTCCTCTTCCCCCCTTACTCCCACATACTCCAGGCTCCATCTTTCCTCCTGGGCTAAGAGCTTCCTTGGCCAGCTATTTATTTTTTTTAAATCTGTGCTCAATGCTGCGCCAGGAGAGCTCTCTTAGCCCGGGGCATTTGACGGTAGTTCCGGGACATGGGACAATCAATACAGTCCCAGACCGGGACTGTCTCGGTAAAACCAGGGCAGGGGGCAACCCTAATTAGGGTTCAAACAGCATGTATGCTCAGAGCGTTAGTGGTGGTGTGTATATTGTGTCAGTGAATACTTAAAAAAACATGAAACTCAACATATTTATTTAATTATTCAGACAGAGAATACAATTAAAAAAAAAACGAATTCCAATTTACGTCTTTTATTTATTTTACTTCATTCTTCAGATATCCTTTGTTGAAGAAATAACAATGCAAATGGGTAAGCCAATCAAAAGAGGTATCCATGTGCAGCAACCAAACAGCAGCTACTGAGTTTATTTAGATATGCTTCTCAACAAATGATATCAATAGAATTAAGCAAATTAGGTAATAGAAGTAAATTGAAAAGTTGTTTCAAATTGCATTTGCTTTCCACGTCATGAAACGTAAAGGGACATTCCAGTCAAAATATAAATGAACATAGATTTATTACATCTTTAAATAGAAACATATTTGCAATATACATGTATTGGCAAAAATGCTTCTAATACAAGTTATCACTGGTTTAGTGTTAAAAAAATTATCCGCACATGCACGAAAAGCATAGCTAGTTATTGTCACTGCACCCACATTTTAAATAATGCAGCTGCTCAGATCATCAGTGGGGCTTGTATCATGTCAGCAAATAACAAATTGAGTCATTACCAGATGGTACAAGCACCTTAGGCTCTCTGAGCAAGTGTTGTGTTTAAAATGTTGGTGCACTGTGCATACTTAAATATACTTTTGAAACAGCTATACCTTTTATTAGAAGCATTTTTGCTAATGCATATATATTACAAAATTTCTTCTGTTCAATACTGAAATGCACCCATCAGGTTTCCAATTTTGGCTGGAATATCCCTTTAAGAAAACAATTTAGGTTCCATGTCCCTTTGATTTGTGTCATACAAGCCACTGCTAATTCTCTGGTGTGGTGTTTGAGAACTGGCAGACAGGCCTCACCGCATATGTGTGTATGCTGCTTAAAAACAGTAATAACTTTTGCTTTAATATATATATATATATATATATATATATATATATATATATATATATATATATATATATATATATATATATATATATATATCATGCATATGTATACCATGTGTCTAATGAGCTCCCAATAGTGCATAGCTGCATCTTCAACATAGGATATCAGGGGAATGAAGCAAATGTGGCACATCCAAAAGTTTACAATGGCATGCTCCATCTGAACCATGAAGGAAATATGTGGGGTTTCATTTGCTTTTAAAGAAGCTGTTACTGTTCAGCAAGAGCTTCAACTGTACATGAGCATCAGACAGCATTTTTTACAGCATGGTTTCTTGTACAGGCATGAACTTATGGGGTCTTAAAAGGATGGTCGTATGCTGGGCCTGGGCTTTTTTGGCATCGTGTATATTTGCGGTGCGCAATTGCGCATCTCAGTGCTAATTCAGGAGCCCAACCAATAGGTGGCAATTAGAGACGTTGCACTGCTATTATGCACATACAGCACCTAGTACTATTAAAGTATTTATAAACATTGTTCATTGAGCTCGATCATTTGCTATCCAGCAGAAAATAAATAAAAAAAACTATATGATGTATATGGATATTTATATCCCTGTAATGGATATACACCTATTCAACTTTCTTTTGATTCGCAGCTTTTCAATCAATATTGTGTATTGTGTAATAAAAAGTATTTAGTACAAATTATCCGTTAGCTTCTGCTCAGTCTCTAATAGTCAGCAGTAATTTATTTCACAGCCAGCAGGGGGCGCGATTCGGCTATTCTCAGTACCTAGGCCTTACAGCCTCGGCTTTTCCTGTAAGCAGAGCCGGAGCTTTAGCTTCTAGAGTACCGACTCGGAAGTGGACGTCTACAAGGTGTCCTTAGGATCATGGCAGATGGCGGTGGTGAAGCCGAACAGGAGTTGGTGCAACTTCGCTTGAAGAGCATGAAGGAGGAGAAATTTATTTTGGTGCCTGAGGAGGACCGAGTGAGTCCCAAAGGCTGGGGATAGGCAGGCACTTTGCTGCATGAGACATTAGCAGAGTGTGGGTGCTGCTGCGTGTGGAATCAGATATGGTGTCCACAAATTTTGTTAGAGAAACTAGCTATTATATTAGCCACATACATTTAAATATATACAGATAAACATGTAATAATAATAATTAAAAAAAAATCAATGGATACAAAGTATGGAACGTCCTGATGCAGCCATATTATCTAAATTATAAGCTTTACAAATACGTTTCCCCCCAAAATCACATTTCCCTGAGACATTCCTAGCTTTCCACTACTGAAGTTATGGGTATGTCACAACATGGGTTCCATCTATCAAGTGCCAGGCGGACATGGTTCGCTAGTGACAGCCGGGCGGCATTGCACAATCAGAGAGGATGAGGTTCGGTATCACAAACCAAGTCCATAAATCATTGTTCGCTGCTTTTGCAATGCTGCGCAGCTGTCAATCCTAATTGTTCAGGATTATTGAAATCCGCCACACAGTCTAGTCAAAATTAAGCTTTCATGATTCAGATAGGACATGCAATTTTAAACAACTTTCCAACTTACTTTTCTCATCAAATTTGATTTGTTCTTTTGTCATTTTTTGTTGATGGCTAAACCTAGGTAGGCTCATATGCTAATTTCTAAGCCCTTGAAGGCCGCCTCTTATCTCAGTGCATTTTGACAGTTTTCACAGCTAGATAGCCTAGTTCATGTGTACTGTATAATATAGATAACATTGTGATCACTCCCATAGAGTTATTTATGGGTCAGCACTGTTTGGCTCAAATGCAAGTCTGTTAAAAGCACTGAAAATAAAGGGGCAGTGGAGGCTTAATCACTTGTAAAAAGTATATTAATATAACTGTGTTGGTTATGCCAAACTGGAGAATGAGCAATAAATGGATTATCTATCTTTTTAAACAATACACATTCTGGAGTAGACTGTCCCTTTGAAGTGGAGGAGAGGTTAAAGGAACATGAAACCCACATTTTTCTTTCGTGATTCAGATGGAAAATACAATTTTAAACAACTTTCCAATCTCTTCTTCTATTATCAAATTTGCTTAAAGGGACATGAAATCCACATTTTTTCTTTCATGATTTAGAAAGAGAATGCAATTTTAAACATCTATCTAATTTACTTCTATTATCTAATTTGTTTTATTCTCTTGATATTCTTTGCTGAAAAGCATATCTAGATATGCTCAGTAGCTGCTGATTGGTTGCTGCACATAGAAGCCTTGTGTGATTGGCTCACCCATGTGCATTGCTTTTTCTTCAACTAAGGATATCTAAAAAATGAAGCAAAATAAATAATAGAGGTAAATTGTAATGTTTAAATTTTCATTCTCTATATGAATCATGAAAGAAAGATTTTGGGTTTAGTGGCCCTTTCATTCTCTTGGTATTCTTTGTTGAAGGAGCAGCAATGCACTTCTGGAAGTTAGCTGAACATATTGAGTGAGCCAATGAAAAGAGGCAAATATGTGCAGCTACCAATCAACAGCAAGCTCCCAGTAGTGCATTGCTGCTCCAAAACCTACCTAGGTATGCTTTCCAACAAAGGCTACCAAGAGAACAAATAAAATGAGATAATATAAGTAAAGTGGAAAGTTGTTTAAAATTGGATGTATTGTCCTAATGATGAAAGAAACATGTTGCATTTCTTGTTCCTTTAAGTAGTATCGGTCTTAAAACCGCAGCTACTTAACTAGCATTTAAGGTTCCGAAGCTGCATTCCAGTGAGTTAATATTAGACGTGTGCGTTCGGCAGCTTTGTTAGCTTCCGAATGTGGAAGAAAGTGTCCGCTCTCGGGCTTGTTTTGGAGACAAATTTCTTCATGTGAAAGTTTAACACACAAGATCTGGATTTGCAGAGATCTTAGTGTGTTGCACTGCTGTAAACGTCCGCCGCCTTCTGCATTCGGCAGCTATCAAAGCTGCAGAATGCCCATGTCTAGTTAATATTAAAGGGACACTAAATTCATTGTAATTGGATTTTTTTTTCTGCAGTTTTGCTATAAAGTAACATACTAGATGATTGTGAAAATGTTTTGCAAGCATTAAAGGGACATGAAACCCAAAATATTTCTTTCATGATTTAGATAGAGAATACAATTTTAAACAACTTTCTAATTTACTTCTATTATCTAATCTGTTTTATTCTCTTTATATCATTTGTTGAAGGAACAACAATGCACTACTGGTTTCTAGCTACTAAACACATGGGTGAGCCAATGACAATCGGTATCTATATGCAACCACCAATCAGCAGCTAGAACATAGGTTCTTTGCTGCTCCAGAGATTACCTAGATAAATCTTTCAGCAAAGAAGATAAAAAGAGAAGGAAGCAAATTAAATAATATAAGTAAATTAGAAACTTGTTTAACATTGTATTCTCAATCTGAATCATGAATGAAAAATGTTGGGTTTCATGTCCCTTTAACATCATATTTGTTGCCTTTGTTTATCAATAGTTAAACCAACTCTCCTACAAGTAGGAATTTTATGAGGTATGTGGAATATTAGGGACTATTATGATCCTACTTTTTTGATACCTCACCCCTACTAAAATGTCAAAAAGTTGATAAGCTTAAAGGGACACTGAACCCAAATTTTTTATTTTGTGATTCAGATAGAGCATGCAATCAATTTTTCTTCGTTCTCTTGCTATCTTTATTTGAAAAAGAAGGCATCTAAGCTTTTGTTTGGGTTCAGTACTCTGGACAGCACTTTTTTATTGGTGGATGAAATTATCCACCAATTTGCAAGAACAACCCACGTTGTTCACCTAAAATGGGCTGGCATCTAAACTTACATTCTTGCATTTCAAATAAAGATACTAAGAGAATGAAGAAAATTTCATAATCGGAGTAAATTAGGAAGTTGCTTAAAATGTCATGCTCTATCTGAATCACGAAAGAAAAAAATTTGGTTCAATGTCCCTTTAATGCTTCCAAAGAGGTGAAAATGTTGTAGAGCTATATTGGTGAGGAAATGTTAAAGGGACATGAAAACCCCACAATGTTTCTTTCATGACTCAGATAGAACATACAATTTTAAACATCTTTCAAATGTACATCTATTATCAAATTATCATTGTTTTCTTGTTATCCTTTGTTGAAAAGCAGGACGGTAAGTTCAGGCGTGTGCATGCGTCTGCAGCACTGTGCAACATATTCTACATGTTATACATTAGCAAAAGCACTAGATGGCAGCACTATTTCCTGTTGTGTCGTGGTCTAGACGTGCACGCTACCTATCATACTTCTTCAACAAATAATAATTGATAATATAAGTACATTTAGAAACTTTTTTTGAATTGTAAAAAAAAAAATGTTTCATGTCCCTTTAAGTTCATATATGTGAACATTAAAAAATAAATTTACTGGGGTTAAAGTGAAAGTAAACTATACTGAACCTCTAAGTCACAACTGAAAGTACAAATCAATTAAGGTGGAGTTTAATTCATGAATTTCTTTTGTTATAATAAAACTATAATTTTACCTTTCGATCCGTTAATCTAAACCGCCGTCACTCCGCCTGGCTCTAAAAAAAATAATATTTTTACATGACGAAGATCATCTTCTACATTCTGATAGGTCCCCCAGTGGCGTCTGAATTCTAACTTTACGCCCCTAAATTAAAGTGCGCATGCGTGTCTCATTGAATTGAATGACAACAAACAAGTGCATTCATGAGACACGCATGCGCATTGCAGGTGGGGCCGCTCTTACTATTGAAAATGGAAAATCCGGAAATGAGTGGGTGGGTGGAGCAACATAAATATCGGTATGTTCATACAATACTAAATAAAAAATAAATAAGAAGGTATTTCTTTAAAAAAAAGGTAGCGATTATATAGAGGTTTAGGAGATGAATAGATGTTATTAAAGTTTAGTCTGAAAACTTACTTTCACTTTAAATTGACATAAAAGTTTAAAAAGAAAATATTGTAATGAGTTAGAGCATTTTATTATTGCACTATTGCTTGCTTATAACTATGTGTTCAAATAGTTAAAGGCCACTCTAGATTAGCAATGCAGTAATGGAACCTAGCTGAACACATCTGGTAAGCCATTGACCAGAAGCATATCTAGGTATGCTTTTTAACAATGGATGCCACAAGAAAAAAGTAAAGTTGATAATAGAAGTAAATTGGAAAGTCTCTTAAAATTGCATGCTCTATCTGAACCATAAACATTTATTGTTGATGTTCAATTTTAATTGTTATAAAAAAAATCTATGAAACGGCACCATGTCCCTATAGTTACAAATAAAAACTTATACACTCTCCAAATTGTTTTTCCTCCTAAACTATATTTATCTGGTTATCAATTTCGTTTTGTAGCTTGGTCGATGTCGAAGTGTAAAAGAATTTGAAAAATTAAATCGTATTGGAGAAGGAACATACGGTATTGTGTGTAAGTATCACATGGAGAGCCTAAGGAAATATGCTAATTTCTAAACCCTTGAAGTCCGCCTGCATTTTGACAGTTTCTCACAGCTAGACAGTGCTAGTTCATGTGTGTCATATAGGTACCATTACGCTCACCCTGTGGAGTTATTTATGAGAGGGCATTGATTGGCTAAAAATGCAAGTCTGTCAAAAGAACTGAAAGAAGGGGACAGTATTCAGAGGCTTAGATACAAGGTAATTACAGAGATAAAAAAAATGTAGTAATATAAACATGTTGGTTATGCAAAACTGGGGAATGGGTAATAAAGGGATTATTTATCTTTTTAAGCAATACAAATTCGTGAGTAGACTGTCCCTTTAAAGGAATACTGAACCCAAATATTTTTTTTTTCATGATTCAGATAAAGCATGCAATTTTAAGCAACTTTCTAATTTACTCATATTATACATTTTTCTTCTTTCTCTTGGTATCTTCATTGAAAAAGCAGGAATGTAAATTTAGGAGCTGACCCATTTCTGGTTCAGCACCCTGGGTACATTCATTTAACCATCAATCAGCAACCTTTACCCAGGTGCTGAAAATGGGCCGTCTCCTAAGCTTTCATTCCTGCTTTTTCAAATAAAGATATCCAGAGAATGAAGAAAATTGATAATAAGAGTAAATTAGAAAGTTGCTTAAAATCGCAGGTTCTATCTGAATCATGAAAGAAAAAATTTGTGTTTTGTATCTATTTAACATGCCTTTAAGTGAAGTTTAGTTTTTTTGTAAGAAGCAGATGAAGTGACACTCAGATACAGTTTGGAGTGTCCCAAGAACAATAATTGTTGTATATTTGTAAGATAACACAATACAATGTTCTCTCCAGACCCTTTTAAATGGGTATACAACACGGCTGATTTTAGTAACCACCAAGCAAACATTTTAGCAAAAATGAGCTAATATTACATTTTTTTTAATGTTTATTGCTCAAGTGATGATTAAATAAATGTATGCAAAATTATGCAATTTATTTGTGCTTTGGATAGCAGAATATGTTATAATATTATAAAGTATTACACTGCCTCAACCCAGCTACTTTATAAAGCTACCCGGCTGGCAACATTCTTTGTGGCGAACACTGCATGGTTCTGGAACAGTAGCGAGTCATATCCTATTAGCACAGAGCTTATCCTGTAAAAAAATAAAGGGCCTAAGTCTCTAAACCTTTCTGATCTAATATCAGTACAGTGAGATCCCTCAAAAAAATTTAGACAGGCAAATTTTAGCGCGAGAGCAGCTATTGATCTGGTTGTGCAGGTTCTGGATGTGAAAGAGAGATACCTACGTTACAAAATGCTGATTTCTCTTGATGCCGGCGAGTTTGTAATCATCAGCTCCTAAGTCATTTATATGAAATCATTCGTCCTCAATCATCCATCCATCCTTTTTTTTTTTTTTGTTAGAAATTAGCAACAATTTTAAGAACCTCCTAGCAGGAAACAGGTTTCAAGAATGTAAAATGGAAAGGAATGGGCGAAGAGCAGGTGCTTCAGAGCTTAACAACTTTTTTTTCTACTTTCAGATCGGGCCAGGGACACTAGAACCAATGAAATTGTAGCACTGAAGAAAGTGAGAATGGACAAGGAAAAAGATGGTAAGTACCCACAACCATTATACATTTTATTTAGGTTACTCTTAAAGGGATACTAAACCCACATTTTTTCTTTCATGATTCAGATAGAGCATGCCATTTTAAGAAACTTTCTAATTCTCTCCTATTATCAATTTTTCTTGCGGTGCCAAGCCGGATTTCTCGCAATGCTTTTGGCTATGAGGTGGAAACATCACCTCTTTGCTAGATAGCGAAGATAGCGTTCTGCCGTGGGCTGCCTGAGAAGCTCAGTGCAGTGATCGTTTAGAACAAATGATGAAAGTCCCCTTTATTTGTTCCAATGGTAAATCCTAGAGTTTCAGAAATGCTAGGATTTACCATCACTTTAAACACTAATTATTTTTTTCATGCTCCTCCCTCTATATGTGGGTGCTGCCATTTTGGAACCTAGGTTACACTGCAGGTATCTGAAGTAGAGTAGCCGCACATGGAAAAAAACGCATCATTATTAGAATGCAGTGACAGGTGCATTTCAACATGGTGGCATCCATGACCCATGGCAGGGCTTGACCTCAATACTATGGTTATAAAATGTATTTAGTGTTCAAAGTCCGTATTAAATGACAATTATCTGTTAAAGGGACAGTAAACACCAGAATTTTTGTTTTTTAAAAAGATAGATAATCCCTTTATTACCCATTCCCCAATTTTGCATAACCAACACAGTTATAATAATACACTTTTTACCTCTGTGATTACCTTGTATCTATGCCTCTGCAAACTGCCCCCTTATTTCAGTTCTTTTGACAGACTTGCATTTTAGCCAATCAGAGCTGTCTCCATGGTAAATTCACGTGCATGAGCTCAATGTTATCTATATGAAACACATTAACTAACGCCCTCTAGTGGTGAAAAACTGTCAAAATGCTTTCCAATTAGAGGCAGTCTTCAAGGTCTAAGAAATTAGCACATGAACCTTCTAGATTTAGCTTTCAACTAAGAATACCAAGAGAACAAAGCAAAACTGGTAATAAAAGTAAATTGGAAAGTTGTTTAAAATTACATGCCCTATTTAAATCATGAAAGATTTTTTTTTACTTTACTGTCCCTTTAAGTAGTGCGTCTGTCTCTAGTGTATCTCACCCTTGGCCAGATGTTAATTATAAGTTATCATTAATTAGCATTAGAAGCTTTTCAGATGATGAGCACTGAATTGTTTCTGTAATACTTTATTGGTAATATCACCTTTTATAAACAGAGTTCATTTTTATGAACACTATTCCACAGGTATCCCTATAAGCAGCCTGAGGGAGATCACGCTACTTTTAAAACTACGACACCCAAACATAGTTGAGTTGAAGGAAGTGGTCGTTGGGAATCACTTGGAAAGGTAAGAATTACACACATTTAACAATTAGTTGCCCATCATATTCATAACTGCACAGGAAAAGTATTAGACCATTATACTGCTTATTAATCTCCTCTCGTCTCTGTAATACACATAGATGTACTGTTATGGTTACAGAGTCAAGTGAGTAGACTAGGACAAGGTTTGGTTTTTTTTCCTCTCGCTAAAGATATTTTTTTTATTTATGTAAAACATATTTTTTTTACCTATTTTATATTTTTTTTAATTGATATGGACAATAGTAGACTAAAAAATAATCACAACTTGTATACAGACAAGGAAACTTGATGGTAAGACCAGTGAGGAGAAACTAAGTAGAAAAGTCATATAGGGTCTGCCTGCTTTGTCACCTATAATAGTCCTGCAGTTTTGATGCCAGTCCAGCAAATTGTATATTGTACCTGAACTTGTTAGAGATTTATAATGTGTCTTTGTTTTCAGCATTTTCCTTGTAATGGGATATTGTGAGCAGGATCTAGCAAGTTTGCTGGAAAACATGCAAACTCCGTTCTCAGAAGCCCAGGTATGGACTATTAAACCTGTTTGTTCCTTTCACTGTACATTTTCTTTTGTAGGGACATAAGTAGTTACCAGCTTGTTTTACCTAATATATATATATATATCAGATTTGTTATCTGGACAGGAACAGTCTTGTAGTCTTCCTGAGAGCAACAACTTATATAAATAAAACCAAAAGCGCTCAAAAAGCTTAAATGTAATCTGCAATATGGATATAATACATCTGTAAAGATTTATCATAACATTAAAGTAATAGTAAATCCTAGCATTTGTGAAACGCTAGGATTTACCAGTGCAACAAATAAAGGGGACTTTCAGTCATGAAGTATAAAATACTTAAAGTGAAAGTAAATCCTTGCGTTTTACAAACGCTAGGATTGACTTTTGAAACAAATAAAGGGGACTTTCATTCATGAAGTATAAGATACTTCATGTATAAAGCTCCTTTATTTGTTTTAATCAATCGCCGTTTTTAGCTGCTACAGCAGCCCACAGCTAAAAAAATTTTTTGCTAAGAGGTGATGTTTACACCTCTTAGCCAATAGCCGTGCAGTAAATCAGGCTTGGCGCCCATGGGAGCCGGATTTACCACACGGCTATTGGCCAAGAGGTAAAAAGTCACCTCTTGGCAATTTTTTTTTAGCCGTGTGCTGCTGTAGGAGCTAAGAATGGCGATCAGTTAAAACAAATAAAGGAGAGAAGTATCTTATACTTCATGAATGAAAGTCCCCTTTATTTGTTTCAAAAGTCAATCCTAGCGTTTGTAAAACGCTAGGATTTACTTTCACTTTAATGATGAAAGTTCCCTTATTTATCTGCAGCTTTTGCCTCAGGCTGCCCATGGCAGAAGCTATTTTGCAGTGAGGTGATCTTAGCCAATAGCATGCTAGCTATCCAGCATAATGCCAGCTGGCCTTCACGGCTATTGGCTAAGAGGTGGAAACGTCACCTCATTTAAAAAAATAGTGTTCTGCTGCGGGGGGCCTGAGGCACTCAGCATGGTGAACGTAGCAGAAAATAAAGGAACTTTCAGCATGAATTATTTTATACTTTATGACTGAAAGTCCCCTTTATTTGTTGCACGGGTAAATCCTAGCGTTTCACAAATACTAGGATTTACTATCACTTTAACAATATTACAAAAGTACATTTGAAAAAGGACATATTTCGTGTTCATTTGCGTACAAGTTAAGTTGAAAGTAAACGCTTAAGCGTAACTGAACTTAACGCTCATCGATTTAGTGCATCCTTAGAGCTGTGGTTAACTGTTTTGAGAAACAAAAAAGTGTCACAAAACACATCAAAATTACATGACAAAGTGCAGTTACACTCATAATAACACCATCTAATAAAAATTAATTAAAAAAAAAATTGCACCAAAAAGTTATATGGGCTCAAATATATGAGGTCTCAGGTGTTAGGAAAAAAAGCAGGCAAACCAAGCCCAAAGTTTTAGATGTATACTGATGTCTACAGATTCCTGCGGCTCCTGTTTGAATAATCTGTCTTTTCATATGCGGGGGAGGGGGGAGTATCTGCTCTTCATGTTTTCGCAGCCCCTTTTCACTGAGTATCCCAGCCTAACCTCATTAACAGTGCTAAACTGGAAGCTTCTAAGTAAGTTTTTAAAAGGTTTTATACTGGATTTTTAGATCAGTATCTGTGCATATTCTTTATAGCAGCGTCTATTACATGGATGTTATTTGAAAATTGGTGTACACTGTCCCTTTATATATTGATCAGGGCCCCTGGCTCCTGGGTTTGTCAAGCCCATATAAGAGGTCTTAGATTTTACAGGGTGGTATTTAGGTATACAAGATTAAATGGACGCCACCTCTGCTTCTAGCAGTAATAAGTAATTCCTTTAAAATATGCAGAAGATGCTCTCTTTTTTGTCATGTTGGTTTTTTGTTTGTTTTTTAGGTGAAATGTATCTGCTTCCAGCTGCTCACAGGTCTGAAGTATCTGCATGAGAACTTCATTGTACACAGGTTGATAAAAATATTTGTTTTAGTCATATAATGAAATATTTTAAATTTATTGTTGATAATTCACAAAAGAGAGAGAGAGAGAATTTAGCCAATTAGTGCTGTGTTGTGCTGACTCTTAAATAACTCAACGGGCGTGAGCACAATGTTATCTATATGGCCCGCATAAACTACCAGTTTCCTGTTGTGAAAAGCTAATAAAAAAGAATGTGATAAGAGGCTGTCTGAAGTGCCTTAGGAAGAGGCAGAAATTTAGAGGTTTAAATGTTATAAAGTATATTAATATAACAATGTTAGTTGTGCAAAGCTGGGGAATAGGTAGTAAAGATGTTATTTATCTTTTTAAACAATAACAATTTTGGTGTTGACTGCCCCTTTAAGAGGAAACTGAGAAACTGGCAGACTTGACACAAAACATAATACAAAGTATAATGCAAATAATGCTTATTAAATATATCTAATAATGGAAAAACTATCCAGGCCCTATAATAATTTGTATCAAAATATGGATGTAGCAGTAACAATAGATTGCCTTTTTGCACAAATGGTCAAGCAATTTAATGTGATTGATGCAGTTTTCTTTATCCCCCTTCAATCCTAACAGAATGGCCACTATAGTATTCAAACTTTCAGATATTTGTTTTCCTTCTCACTGATGTTTATCTTACCTCTCTAGTTCCTCTTTCCCTTACACTTGCTCTACTGCATCTCATGCTTCCTAACTCCATATAATTAATATGTTTAGTGCGGTTATTCACTATGTGTCATCATCCGGAAGGGGCTGTCATTTCTGAGCTAATCGCGCCCCCCACTCCCCTTGGTCTAGAGTTCTGGGAATGCATTTGTGTGGTGATATCATCAAGCCCTGGAAACCTGGAAGTGCCGGGCAGTACCAAAGGGCTTAAGGGAGCTTGATGGGGGCCATCAAAAAGGCCTAGATACCTCCAAGACCCCTTGTTTTGAAGCCTATAAGCGCTTATATAAGTTTTTATAGCCGGGTAATTACTGTGATCAGGCGTGAATAAAATGTGCATTTATTTGGATTGGGGCTCCTGTCCTTTTCTCTTAGGGATAAGTTTACATTACAGTAGAATCTACTTCTTTATCACCATTATGTCTTGTTTTCCTTATATTGTATCTGGTAATCTTTCTGTATGCTGCCTCCTCGTTGGAAAGAGATCTGAAGGTGTCCAACTTGCTGATGACAGATAAAGGCTGTGTGAAGATCGGTAAGTGATCAAGTTTAAAAAAAATATATAAATATAAACCCTTATGTCGGCGTTCTATCATTTAAAGGGACAGTCTACAGTATAATTTTTATTGTTTTAAAAGATAGATGATCCCTTTATTACCCATTGCCCAGTTTTGCATAACCAACACAGTTATATTAATATACTTTTTAGCTCTGTGATTACCTTTTATCTAAGAACCTTCTAACAGCCCCCTGATCACAAGACTGTATTTCTTATCTATTGACTTGCATTTAGTATTGTGTTGTGCTAAATCTTAAATAACTACTTGAGCGTTAACACATTGGCCCCAAGTTATTAAGGTCTGTCGGACCTGATCCGACAGTGTGGATCAGGTCCGACAGACCTCGCTGAATACAGCGAGCAATACGCTCGCCGTATTCAGCATTGCACCAGCAGTTCACAAGAGCTGCTGGTGCAACGCCGCCCCCTGCAGACACGCGGCCAATAGGCCGCCAGCAGGGGGGTGTCAATCAACTCGATCAGGTTGATTTCCGGCGATGTCTGTCCGCCTGCTCAGAGCAGCAGAAATTTAGAGGTTTAAATGTTCTAAAGTATATTAATATATAAATGTTGGTTGTGCAAAGCTGGGGAATGGGTAGTAAAGGTATTATCTAAATAATAATTTTAGTGTAGACTGTCCCTTTAAATTTGTAGACTATTTTTAAGGCAATTCAATTTAAGAGATCTTAAATTTCTCTACACCCTGCAATTTACCTCACTGTGCCTTCTCCTAACTACAAACAGTCTGTATTTTTTTATTTTGCCTCCCTGAAGCAATATATGTGCATCTTGCTTTCTTTATGATACTTGCATCTATTGCTACAATTTTATAGGAAATTGAGAAACATGTATAATAGTATTAATTATAGGTAACATAATGATCTGTTGCTATTTTATTTTACAGCTGATTTTGGTCTTGCTCGTGCATATAGCATCCCTCCCAAGGCTATGACTCCAAAAGTGGTGACACTCTGGTGAGCTATTATCAAAGTATGATTTAAAAGGAAGCCTTTATAAACTCAGGTTTTGCAATTTTTCCAGACTCATAGATTTCACATTTGAAAATAGTCTGTTAAAGGAACAAGAAACCCAAATTTTTTTCTTTAATGATTCAGATAGAGAATACAATTTTAAACAATTTTCTAATTTACTTCTATTATCGAATTTGTTTCATTCTCTTGGTATCATTTATTGAAGGAGCAGCAATGCACTTCTGGTTTCTAATTGAACACACGGGGGAGCCAATGACAATCGTTATATATCAGCAGCCACCAATCAGCAGCTAGAACCTAGGTTTTTTGCTGCTCCTGAGCTTGCCTAGATAAAGCTATCAGCAAATGATAACAAGAGAAGGAAGCAAATGTAATAATAGAACTAAATTGGAAAGTTGTTTAAGATTGTATTCTCTATCTGAATCCCGAAAGAAACATTTTGGGTTTCATGTCCCTTTAAGCACTTTAAAAATGTATTTCTTTCTAACCAAAGAATTGATGTCTACATGCACAATATATATACACAATGCACACTTGGATGTGAAGTGGAGATGCCTATGTAGGTATATGATATCAAACCAGTCTATCCAGCAAGTCTTGTGTGTAAAATATTTATTTATGTACTATAGCTGTTTCATACCAGATATTGATGGTCCTTATGAAACAGACATTAAACACTAAATACATGCTAAAATAATGTATTTGTTTCATTATTAAAAAATAATTGTAAAGTTTTAGAGATCATAAAGCAGTGGAAGCAGCCATTTTGTAACCTAGGTTTCCTTTATCTGATCTTCTCTGTGAATGTCAATCAGTGCTGATATAAATGGGTCACTAGAGTGTGCAACCAATGACTGTGTGGAATATATCAGTGTTAAATCTCGAGTCTGCATGTCTGGTTCTAAAAGGAATTAGAAAGCCCACACTTTACAGAATTAAATTAAAGGGACAGTCTAATTGAAAAGTGTTATTGTTTAAAAAGATAGATTATTACTTTATTACCCATTTCCTAGTTTTGCATAACCAACACTCTTATATTAAAGGGACATTAAACCCAAAGTTTTTCTTTCATGATACAGATAGAAAAAATAATTTTAAACAACATTCCAATTTACTTCCATTCTTTTCTTTTCTTAATGCTTCAGATATCCTTTGTTGAAGAAATAGCAATGCATGGGTGAGCCAATCACACAAGGCATCTATGTGCAGCCACCAATCGGCAGCTACTGAGCCTATTTAAATATGCTTTCTTTCATGTAAATAGCAAGAATCCATGAGCTAGTGACGTATGGGATATACATTCCTACCAGGAGGGGGCAAAGTTTCCTAAACCTCAAAATGCCTATTAATACACCCCCACCACACTCACACCTTAGTTTTACAAACTTTGCCTCCTTTGGAGGTGGTGAAGTAAGTTTGTGCTTAATTTCTATGATTTCTTCTATGATAAGCATTCTGAAGTCCAATTCCTCTCAGAGTACACTGTTTGTCAGAGGGACGTGAAGAGAGTTTTGCTTGTTGATTTTTTATGGTTTCACTCATGGGAAATCTTTTCAAGGGTTCTCTGTTATCGGTCGTAGGGATTCATCTCCTACCTCCCTTTTCAGATCGACGACATACCCTTATGTACCATTACCTCTGCTGTTAGTTTTCAGTACTGGTTTGGCTATCTGCTATATGTGGATGGGTGTCTTTCGGTAAGTATGTATCATTATTTAAGACACTCTCAGCTATGTTTGGCGCTTTATGTTTTAATATAAAGTTCAATATATGTAAATATATTTTCCATGAGTCAGGTCTATGTGTATTTCCCTTTGCAGTCTAACAGTTTCAGTATGGGAATCATGTTTTAGGAAGTTATTATTTTTTTTTTACCTGGGGTTTAGTCTTTTTTTTCCAATTTGACTTGCTTTTTCCTATTTTTGCGGGCAAACTAGGCTCGTGAGGGCGCAATAATGGTATTACTTATTGCGTAATTTTTGGTGCAAAACTTTTTTTGGCATGAATTTTCGTCTACAGTGGCACAAGTTTCATCATTTCCTGCGTCTTTGTTGACGTTAGGTTGTTGGCGCGAAGTCGCGCTTGTTATGACGCGAGTTGCGTCATTTATGGCAAAAAAAAAATTTTCTATTTGCGGCGTGCGTCCTATTTGGTGCCAAATAATATTAGTTATTTTACCCCACTTCCTTTATGCTTTTGCTCTCTTTATATTCTAGAGAGCTATGCTGTTTGCTTTTCTGCCTATTTAGCATATGCATTTTTTCCCATTCCTGAAACTGCTATATGAGAAAATTGGATATTTGTTTAAATGTTATTTTTTCTTTTACATTTTGCAAAGATGTCTCAGTCTGATCCTGCCTCTGCCTCAGAAGCTACTGTAGGAACCATGCTGCCTGAACACTGTTCTACCAAATCTAAGTGTATCTATTATAAGCTAGCTGAGACTATATCTTCGGCTATACTATGTAACATTTGTCATGATAAGCTTTTGCATGACGATAATGTTTCTATTAGTACTAGTACAGCACCTGTTGTTCCCTCAACATCTAATGTACATGATATCCCTGTTGATATACAAAATGATATTGCTGATGCAATACAGAAGGCTATGTCTGCTATTACACCTTCTAAAAAACGTAAAAGATCTTTAAAAACTTCTCATAAGTCTGATGAAATTTGTATTGACCGACAACATACTGAAATATCCTCCTCTGATGAGGATCTCTCTGGTTCAGAGGATCCTACTTCAGACATTGAAATTGATAAATCTTCTTATCCTTTTAAGATTGAATATATTCGTTTTTATTGAAAGAAGTATTGGTTACTTTGGATATTGAGGAGTCTGATCCTCTTGATAACAAATCCAGTAAGCGTTTAAATTGTGTTTTTAAACCTCCTGTGATTACTCCTGAAATTTTTCCTGTTCCAGATGCTGTTTCTGATGTGCTTGCTAAGGAATGGTCTAAGCCTGGTGCCTCTTTTAATCCTTCTTCTAGGTTCAAGAAGTTTACCAGTGGCTAAATTGGAGTTTTGGGAAAAAGTCCCTAAGGTTGATGGGGCTATTTCTACTCTTGCCAAACTACAA
Organism: Bombina bombina; assembly: GCF_027579735.1. Classification (NCBI taxonomy): domain Eukaryota; kingdom Metazoa; phylum Chordata; class Amphibia; order Anura; family Bombinatoridae; genus Bombina; species Bombina bombina. Next base: position 798,740,826 of record NC_069499.1, on the reverse strand, counting down.
CTATTCCTATGGAAGATAGTACTTCTTTTAAGGATCCTTTATATAGGAAGATTTAATCTTATCTAAGGAAAGCTTATTTACATTCTGGCTGTATTCTCAGGCCTGCCATTTCTATGGCTGATGTTGCAGCTGCATTAACTTTTTGGTTGGATAGCTTAGCACATCAGTAAGCAGATCCTGATTTGTCTAGCATTATTCGTTTGCTTCAACATGCTAATCATTTTATCTGTGATGCTATTTTTTATATCATCAAGATTGATGTTAAATCCATGTCTTTAGCTATTTAAGCTAGAAGAGCTTTATGGCTTAAATCTTGGAATGCTGACATGGTATCTAAATCTAGATTATTATCTCTATCTTTTCAGGGTAATAATTTATTTGTTTCTCAGTTGGATTCTATTATTTCCACTATCACCGGGGGGGAAGGGAGTTTTTTTGCCTCAAGATAAAAAATCTAAGGGTAAATCTAAAGCTTCTAATCGTTTTAGCTCCTTTCGTCAGAATAGAGAACAGAAAACCACTCCTTCACCTAAGGACTCTGGTTCCAATTGAAAGCCGTCTTCAAGTTGAAATAAATCCAAGCCTTTTAAGAAAGCAAAGCCAGCCCCCAAGTCAGCATGAAGGTGCGGCCCTCAATCCAGTTCAGCTGGTGGGGGGCAGATTGAAATTATTTCAAGACATTTTAGCAGATTCTGTTCAAAATCAGTGGATTCAGAGCATTGTCTCTCAAGGGTATCGAATAGGTTTCAGAGTAAGACCTCCTGTGAGAAGATTCTTTCTCTCTCACGTTCCAACAAATCCTGCTCAAGCTTTTCTGAAGTGTGTTTTAGATCTGGAGCTTTCAGGGGTAATTATACCAGTTTCGCTTCAGGAACAGGGTCTAGGGTTTTATTAAAATCTATTCATTGTCCGAAAGAAAGAAAATACATTTAGACCAGTTCTAGATCTGAAGTTTTTATATCGTTTTGTAAGGGTCCCAACTTTCAAGATGGTGACTATAAGGACTATTCTACCTTTTGTTCAGCAAGGTCTTATAAATGTCCACAATAGGGGTGTGCATCTTCACTGGTCTCACGATTCGATTTGATTATGATTATCCTGTCAACGATTCGATTCCGCGATGCATCACGATTACTGCACATGATTTTCATGAGCTTGTTCTATTCCATTTTATATATATATATACACACAATATATATATATACACACACAAAATATATATATATATATATATATATATATATATAAACTATATACAATTGATTTACAGTACAGAGCACCCAAGACAGAGAAGAGGTGAACTAAACTGCACTGTATAAAAAGAGAGAACTTATAGCAGACAGTGCCAGTCTGCCCCATAGAAAAACAAGACACTTTATAAAACCTCAAAGGTAGATAACTGTGGGAGAGTAGTAGCTGTGGGAGAGTAGTAGCGGAGGGAGCCGCAGATATGCTGGGACTCAGCGTAGGAGCGGTGGCTAAGTCTCCAAAGCAGCCATCCTTGGTGTCTTACCTGACCCCCGCGGTATGTGAGGAAATGGAACACTCTGGTCTTGTACTGTCAGTTTCCTGTTTTACAACTTGACTAATGTACTGGAGCCACAACATAAGCCTTTCCAAGCTGCCTCCTACCCTGTATGTTAGTGCGTTTATTCTTTTATTGCAAGCAGCCATCCTTGGTGTCTTACCTGACCCCCGCGGTATGTGAGGAAATGAAACACTCTGGTTTACTCATCGCTCCGTTTTTAAACTTGACTGTTGTTCTGGAGCCACAACATAAGCCTTTCCAAGCCGCCTCCTCCCCTGTATGTCAGTGCGTTTATTTTTTTATTGCAAGTACTGTAAATTTGCCCTCCCTTCACTGACTGCTGCTTTATTTAATACTATTGGTAGTACTAGCAGTCAGTGTCTATCGCTGTTCTACGTAGTGCAATATTGTGCACGTCAGAGAGAGGCTCTCGGTAGCCAGTGTCACAGGAATTCATATAATCCCTCTGAATTAGCTGCTGGTGATAACGTTTAACAGCGATAGACACTGACTGCTAGTACTACCAATAGTATTAAATAAAGCAGCAGTCAGTGAAGGCAGGGCAAACTTACAGTACTTGCAATAAAAAAATAAACAAACTGACATACAGGGGAGGAGGCGGCTTGGAAAGGCTTATGTTGTGGCTCCGGTACAACAGTCAAGTTTAAAAACGGAGAGATGAGTAAACCAGAGTGTTGCACCTCACATACCGCAGGGGTCAGGTAAGACACCAAGGATGGCTGCTTGCAATAAAAGAATAAACGCACTGACATACAGGGTAGGAGGCGGCTTGGAAAGGCTTATGTTGTGGCTCCAGTACATTAGTCAAGTTTAAAAATGGAGCAATGAGTAAAACAGGAAACTGACAGTAGGAAAACAGCACTAACTGAAAATCCCCTTCCCATGACGTCACTGACCCGGAATCGATTCAGATTGTCACTGCATCAATGCAGAATCGTTCACTGCTGCATAGTGATGCATCGGGGTGACGATTATTTTCAACATCCCTAGTCCACAATAAACTTACAGGACGCTTATCTTCATATTCCGATTCATCCAGATCATTATCGGTTTCTGAGATTCTCTTTTCTAGACATGCATTACCAATTTGTCGCTCTTCCATTTGGCCTAGCGATAGCTCCAAGAATCTTTTCAAAGGTTCTCTGTGCCCTTTTATCTGTAATCGGAGAGCAGGGTATTGCGGTGTTTCCTTATTTGGACGATATCTTGGTACTGGCTCAATCTTTTCAGTTAGCAGAATCTCACACAAATCAAGTAGTGTTGTTTCTTCGAAGACAAGGTTGGAGGATCAATTTACCAAAGAGTTTCTTGATTCCTCAGACAAAGATCACCTTTTTAGGTTTCCAGATAGATTCAGTGTCCATGACTCTGTCTTTAACAGACAAGAGACAAATGAAATTGGTTTCAGCCTGTCGAAACCTTCAGTCTCGATCATTCCCTTCAGTGGCTATGTGCATGGAAGTTTTAGGTCTCATGACTGCAGCATCGGACGCGATCCTCTTTGCTCGTTTTCCTATGAGACCTCTGCAGCTTTGCATGCTAAAACAATGGTGCTGGGATTATACTCGGATATCACAATTGATATACTTAAATCCCAACATTTAACTCTCTCTGTCTTGGCGGTTGGACCATCATTGGATTATTCAAAGGGCCTCTTTTGTTCAACCTTCCTGGACTGTAGTCTCGACAGATGCAAGTCTTTCAGGTTGGGGAGCTGTCTGGGGTCTCTGACAGCATAAGAGGTTTGGAAACCTCAAGAGGCGAGGTTACTATTCAATATATTAGAACTCCGTGCTATTTTCGGAACTCTTCAGGTTTGGCCTCTATTGAAGAGAGAACTTTACATTCGTTTTCAAACAGACAATATCACAACAGTGGCATATGTTAATCATCAAGGAGGGACTCTCAGTCCTTCAGCAATGAAAGAAGTATCTCAGATTCTTTCTTGGGCGGAATCCAACTCTTGTCAAATATCTGTGATTCATATCCCAGGTGTAGACAATTGGGAAGCAGGTTATCTCAGCTGTCAGACTTTACATCCGGGGGAATGGCATCTACATGCATATGTGTTTTTTCAGATTGTACAGATGTGGGGTCTTCCAGAAATAGATCTGATGGCTTCCCATCTATACAGGAAACTTCCCAGATACCTTTCCAGGTTTAGGGATCCCCAGACTGAGATGGTAGAGGCGTTAGCAGTTCCTTGGTCTTACCAACTTGCTTATATTTTTCCGCCTCTAGTTCTTCTTCCAAGGGTGATTTCCAAGATCATAATTAAACAATAACATGTGTTTCTGATAGCACCAGAATGGCCTCACAGGTTTTGGTATGCAGATCTTGTCTGGATGTCCAGTTGCCAACCTTGGTCAGTTCCTTTAAGGCCAGACCTTCTGTCTCAAGGGCCGTGTTTCCATCAGGATCTCAAATCTCTAATTTTGAAGGTATGGAAATTGAATGTTTAGTGCTTAGTCATAGAGGTTTCTCTGACTCAGTGATTAATATTATGTTGCACGCTCGTAAGTCTGTTTCAAGGAAGATTTATTATCGAATTTGTAAAACCTATATTTCATGGTGTTCTTCTCATAAATTCTCTTGGCATTCTTTTAGAATTCCTAGAATTTTACAGTTTCTTCAGCACAGTTTGGATAAAGGTTTGTCTGCAAGTACTTTGAATGGACAAATCTCTGCTCTTTCTGTTTTATTTCATAGAAAGATTGCTAAACTTCCTGATATTCACTGTTTTGTTCAGGCTTTGGTCCGTATCAAGCCTGTTATTAAGTCTATTACTCCTCCATGGAGTCTTAATTTGGTTTTGAAGGCTTTGCAGGCTCCTCCTTTTGAGTCTATGCATTCTTTGGATATTAAAATACTTTCTTGGAAAGTGTTGTTCCTTTTGGCTATCTCTTCTGCTAGAAGAGTTTCTGAATTGCCTGCTCTCTCTTGTAAATCTCCTTTTCTGATTTTCCATCAGGATAAAGCTGTTTTGCGGACTTCGTTTAAATTTCTTCCTAAGGTTATGAATTCTAACAACATTAGTTGGGAAATTGTTGTTCCTTCTTTGTGTCCGAATCCTACAAATTCTCTTGAGAAATCGTTACATTCTTTGGATGTGGTAAGAGCTTTGAAATACTATGTTGAGGCTACTAAGGATTTCAGGAAGACTTCTAGTTTATTTGTTGTCTTTTCTGGTTCTATGAAAGGTCAGAAAGCCTCTGCCATTACTTTGGCATCTTGGTTAAAGCTTTTGATTCACAAGGCTTATTTGGAGGCGGGACAGTCTCCGCCTTAGATAATTACAGCTCATTCTACTAGATCAGTTGCCACTTCGTGGATTTTTAAGAATAAAACTTCAGTTGATCAGATTTGCAAAGCAGCAACTTGGTCTTCTTTGTATACATTTACTAAATTTTACGATTTTGATGTATTTGCTTCTTCTGAAGCAATCTTTGGTAGAAAAGTTCTTTAGGCAGCTATCTCAGTTTAATTCATCTGCTTGTATTTTAAGTTCTTTTTTTCTTGAAATTTATATAAAAACGTATTTTTTTGTTTGGATTTAATTTCACAGCGGAAATAACTTTTTATTTTATCCCTCCCTTTCTAGTGACTCTTCTGTGGACTTTCACATCTTGGGTATTTTATCCCATACGTCACTAGCTCATGGACTCTTGCCATTTACATGAAAGAAAACATAATTTATGTAAGAACTTACCTGATAAATTCATTTCTTTCATAATGGCAAGAGTCTATGAGGCCCACCCTGTTTTTGGTGGTTATATCTTTTTGTATAAAAGCACAAATATTATTTTCCAGTTTCTCTTTTTTGTATGCTTTTTTACTCCTTTTTACCTCACTACTTGGCTATATGTTAAACTAAGGTGTGAGTGTGGTGGGAGGTGTATTTATAGGCATTTTTAGGTTTGGGAAACTTTGCCCCCTCCTGGTAGGAATGTATATCCCATACATCACTAGCTCATGGACTCATGGACTTATGTTTTTATCAAAGGATATCAAAAGAATTAAGCAAATTAGATAATAGAAGTAAATTGGAAAGTTGTTTAAAATTGCATGTTCTTTCTAAATCACAAAAGAAAAAATGTGAGTTTTATGTCCCTTTAACCCCTTAGTGACCAGACCATTTTTCAATTTTCTTACCCTTAAGGACCAGGGCTATTTTTAAATTTTTGCGGTGTTTGTGTTTATCTGTAATTTTCCTCTTACGCCGAAACATGTCAACCAGTTGGTGCTACGCCTTCTTATGCACCTTGTACCTGTAATCAGTGATGGTTTCAGCATAATACTTTTAAACTTTTGATGCCAAATAAAGAATTGTTTATTTTATCCAGTGAGACTTCTTCATCCTTTTTTAAACATCTACAAACACCAAAAAACACCCATGCTAAATAGTTTCTAAATTTTGTCCTGAGTTTAGAAATACATGTTCTTTGCTTTTTTTGCAAGTTATAGGGCAATAAGTACAAGTAGCACTTTGCTATTTCCAAACCATTTGTTTTCAAAATTAGCGATAGTTACATTGTAACACTGATATCTGTCAGGAATTCCTGAATATCCCTTGACATGTATATATATTTTTGTTTTAGTAGACAACCCAAAGTATTGATCTAGGCCCATTTTGGTATATTTCATGCCACCATTTCACCACCAAATGCGATCAAATAAAAAAAATCGTTCACTTTTTCACAAACTTTAGGTTTCCCACTGAAATGATTTACAAACCGCTTGTGCAATTATGGCACAAATGGTTGTAAATGCTTCTCTGGGATAACCCTTTCTTCAGAAATAGCAGACATATATGGCTTTGGCGTTGCTTTTTGGTAATTAGAAGGCCGCTAAATGCCGCTGTACACCACACTTGTATTAGGCACAATGTTGTGGTTTGAGGGCCTGGTCGCCTCGTTAAGCAGCTTGTTCGTGGTCATGTTGGTGCTCACCCCTAGTCCTCTGCTCTCATGCATCTCGGTTTGCGCCTTCTTTTTGCTGCTGGTAACAACCAGGTACGATCCTGTCCCGGAGGAACGGGCACTGCAGGTGCTGAAGCCCCAGGGACGGGTGTCGGTTATTGCCCACCGAGGAGGAGGACACGATGCTCCCTAGAACACACTGGTAGCCATCAGAATGGTATCTGTCACTGTACATTAGGTTTGATATATCTTTATAACATGCCACATGTGTGAGCCCTAGAAATGCCCTAGTGCCTTATTAGAATTGGCACAGTAAATATACCATGTGTGAGAGCCCTTTGAAGATATGTATCCGACCGTTTATTGGTCATTCTCTCAATGTATTTGTTACCGGCAATATCTTTGTCTACCACAGCATATTTGTCTTTCTAGATGTGTGTATTGGTTTAGTATGTGTTTAACCACCGTGTGCTTGAGGGAACATACTAGTGACTACTTGTGGCATGAGCTCTTAGTCATGTATATAGAACTGAGGGTACATATGTATTACCTGCACATCAGGTACCTGTGTGTGTGATATATATATATATATATATATATATATATCTCAAAATAACAAGAGTATTGCATTGAGCAATGATACTTTTTTATTGGACTAACTATACATTTATAAGATGACAAGCTTTCGGAAGAATGTCTTCCTTTTTCAAGTCTGAAGCAATACTGACCAATTGATGGAATTTACAGATTATATATTAAAACACAGGCTAAAAAGACAAAGTGTTACAGAGGTCTGAATGCAGGGGGAGGAGGGGGTGTCGTAAAATCATGATGGGGGTTTAGGAGACAGAGGTAGACAGTGTCCAGTGAAGGATAACAGACAGGGGAAATATATAGTTATACACAAAGCATATACTGACATAAAGCTTTATATCAACATAGAATCAATATGTATAAAGATGTGACATAAGGTATACAGGGGAATATAAGATAGTCAAAAAAGGAGAAAAGAAAGAAAGAAAGAAACGGGAATAATAATAATGACAAAAGTGTGGACATATGCTTACCTGTGTACCTTTGCATAGAGAGTGTGGAATATACAATGTAATTGACTACAGTATATGAAAGTACATTACAAAAAATTTTGATAATGGGTTAAGAAACCAGAGTCCACATTTAGTCCAGAATATAGCAAGTTGAAGTGCATTATCATTTTCAATTTAAATGTTTTTCTTTCCATTGTGTTTTTGAAGTTGCCTCTGAGAATCTTGATTTTGAGATTTTGGATGGAGTGGTCAGGTTGGGTGAAATGGTGACCAACAGGGGTACAGTATTTTGTTTCACAGTGGTTTTTGATTGAGTGCCTGTGTAAGTTCATCCGAAGGTGCAGTTTTTGGCTTGTTTCTCCAATATAACATCCCACTTCACATGCAGTGCAATGTATCATGTATACCACATTTGCAGATATACATGAATATGCCCCTTTAATGTTATAGGATTTGCTTTTGTGATTAGCTGTGCTGCTTTCACAAATGTGTTGACATATGGCTAGATTACGAGTTTTGCGGGAAGGTGAAAAAGCAGCGTTAACAGGTCCTAACGCTGCTTTTTTACGCCCGCTGCTATTACGAGTCTTGCAAGTTTAGGGGCACCGCACACTTTTTTGACCTTACCGCAAACCAACTTATGTAAATTTCGTAAAGGCTTTTTTCAATGGGACTTGCATAGCGCCGGTATTACGAGTTTGTCCTGGGAGGCCAAAAAGTGAGCGGTAGACCCTCTCCTGTCAAGACTGGTACCGCATTTTAAAGTCAGTAGTTATCAGTTTTACGCTACAAAGCTGTAGCATAAAACTCATAACTAAAGTGTTACAAAGTACACTAACACCCATAAACTACCTATTAACCCCTAAACCGAGGCCCTCCCGCATCGCAAACACTAAAATAAAATTATTAACCCCTAATCTGCCGCTCCGGACATCGCCGCCACTAGAATAAACATATTAACCCGTAAACCGTCACACTCCTGCCTCGCAAACACTTTTGAAATATTATTAACCCCTAACATGCTGCCCCTAACATCGCCGCCACCTACATTATACATATTAACCCCTAATATGCCGCCCCTAACATCGCCGCCACCTACCTACATTTATTAACCCCTAATCTGCCGTCCCCAACGTCGCCGCCATTATTCTAAATGTATTAACCCCTAAACCTAAGTCTAACCCTAACACCCCCTAACTTAAATATAATTAAAATAAGTTACACTAGTAATAGTACAATTTATAACATAAACTGTTCAAATGTAACTTTTATTGATATATTCACATTAAAACGACAGCAAAAAAACACTTCTGCTGCCCTACTTGTGTTTAAAAACACTACATCACTTGAAACTGTGAATGATATAAGTGCTATTCTAAATTGTTGCTTCTCAGATTAATAAACACACATTGTCTTAGTTAAAGGAGACAGGGGGGAATTGTACTATTTCTTCTGTTAAGTGTGATCAGTCCACGGGTCATCATTACTTCTGGGATATTACTCCTCCCCAACAGGAAGTGCAAGAGGATTCACCCAGCAGAGCTGCATATAACTCCTCCCCTCTACGTCACTCCCAGTCATTCTCTTGCACCCAACGACTAGATAGGATGTGTGAGAGGACTATGGTGATTATACTTAGTTTTATATCTTCAATCAAAAGTTTGTTATTTTAAAATAGCACCGGAGTGTGTTATTATCTCTCTGGCAGAGTTTGAAGAAGAATCTACCAGAGTTTTTGTTATGATTTTAGCCGGAGTAGTTAAGATCATATTGCTGTTTCTCGGCCATCTGAGGAGAGGTAAACTTCAGATCAGGGGACAGCGGGCAGATGAATCTGCATAGAGGTATGTAGCAGTTTTTATTTTCTGACAATGGAATTGATGAGAAAATCCTGCCATACCGATATAATGTCATGTATGTATACTTTACACTTCAGTATTCTGGGGAATGGTACTTCACTAGAATTACACTGTATGAAATACATAAAGCTGTTTAATAACTAGAGATTATGTTTAACGTTTTTGCTGGAATGTAAAATCGTTTTCATTTGCTGAGGTACTGAGTGAATAAATGTTTTGGGCACTATTTTTCCACTTGGCAGTTGCTTAATCTGTTTTCTGACAGTTTCTGTTCTCCCTCACTGCTGTGTGTGAGGGGAAGGGGCCGTTTTTTGGCGCTTTTACTATGCATCAAATATTTCAGTCAGCAACTCATTGTATTCCCTGCATGATCCGGTTCATCTCTACAGAGCTCAGGGGTCTTCAAAACTTATTTTGAGGGAGGTAATTTCTCTCAGCAGAGCTGTGAGAATTATAGTTTGACTGAGATAAAAAACGTTTATTCTGTAATTTGTTTCCTGCTTTCAGAATTTGTTATCTTTGCTAATGGGATTAAACCTTTGCTAAAGTTGTGTTGTTTACAAGGATTGAGGCTATAACTGTTTCAATTTATTAATTTTCAACTGTCATAGATCTTCTGTGCTTTTTAAAGGCACAGTACGTTTTAATATTATTCTAATTGAATTGTATTTCCAAGTTGCAAGTTTATTTGCTAGTGTGTTAAACATGTCTGATTCAGAGGATGATACCTGTGTCATTTGTTGCAATGCCAAAGTGGAGCCCAATAGAAATTTATGTACTAACTGTATTGATGCTACTTTAAATAAAAATCAATCTGTACAAATTGAACAAATTTCACCAAACAACGAGGGGAGAGTTATGCCGACTAACTCACCTCACGTGTCAGTACCTACATCTCCCGCTCAGAGGGAGGTGCGTGATATTGTAGCGCCGAGTACATCTGGGCTGCCATTACAAATCACATTACAGGATATGGCTACTGTTATGACTGAGGTTTTGGCTAAATTACCAGAACTAAGAGGTAAGCGTGATCACTCTGGGGTGAGAACAGAGTGCGCTGATAATATTAGGGCCATGTCAGACACTGCGTCACAGGTGGCAGAACATGAGGACGGAGAATTTCATTCTGTGGGTGACGGTTCTGATCCAAACAGACTGGATTCAGATATTTCAAATTTTAAATTTAAACTGGAAAACCTCTGTGTATTACTAGGGGAGGTGTTAGCGGCTCTGAATGATTGTAACACAGTTGCAATACCAGAGAAAATGTGTAGGTTGGATAAATATTTTGCGGTACCGACGAGTACTGAGGTTTTTCCTATACCTAAGAGACTTACTGAAATTGTTACTAAGGAGTGGGATAGACCCGGTGTGCCGTTCTCACCCCCTCCGATATTTAGAAAAATGTTTCCAATAGACGCCACCACAAGGGACTTATGGCAAACGGTCCCTAAGGTGGAGGGAGCAGTTTCTACCTTAGCTAAGCGTACCACTATCCCGGTGGAGGATAGCTGTGCTTTTTCAGATCCAATGGATAAAAAGTTAGTTGTGGTTCCCAAAAAAGAGGGAACTTTCAGACCAATCCTGGACTTAAAGATCCTAAACAAATTCCTAAGAGTTCCATCGTTCAAGATGGAGACAATTCGGACAATTTTACCTATGATCCAAGAAGGTCAGTACATGACCACTGTAGATTTAAAAGATGCTTACCTTCACATACCGATTCACAAAGATCATTATCGGTACCTAAGGTTTGCCTTCCTAGACAGGCATTACCAGTTTGTGGCTCTTCCATTCGGATTGGCTACAGCTCCAAGAATCTTCACAAAGGTTCTGGGTGCTCTTCTGGCGGTACTAAGACCGCGGGGAATCTCGGTAGCTCCATACCTAGACGACATTCTGATACAAGCTTCAAGCTTTCAAACTGCCAAGTCTCATACAGAGTTAGTGCTGGCATTTCTAAGGTCACATGGATGGAAGGTGAACGAAAAGAAAAGTTCACTCGTTCCACTCACAAGAGTTCCCTTCCTGGGGACTCTTATAGATTCTGTAGAAATGAAGATTTACCTGACAGAGGACAGGCTAACAAGACTTCAAAGTGCTTGCCGCACCCTTCATTCCATTCAACACCCGTCAGTGGCTCAATGCATGGAGGTAATCGGCTTAATGGTAGCGGCAATGGACATAGTACCCTTTGCACGCTTACACCTCAGACCACTGCAACTGTGCATGCTAAGTCAGTGGAATGGGGATTACTCAGACTTATCCCCTTCTCTGAATCTGGATCAAGAGACCAGAAATTCTCTTCTATGGTGGCTTTCTCGGCCACATCTGTCCAGGGGGATGCCATTCAGCAGACCAGACTGGACAATTGTAACAACAGACGCCAGCCTTCTAGGTTGGGGTGCCGTCTGGAATTCTCTGAAGGCTCAGGGACAATGGAGTCAGGAGGAGAGTCTCCTGCCAATAAACATTCTGGAATTGAGAGCAGTTCTCAATGCCCTCCTGGCTTGGCCCCAGTTGACAACTCGGGGGTTCATCAGGTTTCAGTCGGACAACATCACGACTGTAGCTTACATCAACCATCAGGGAGGGACAAGAAGCTCCCTAGCTATGATGGAAGTATCAAAGATAATTCGCTGGGCAGAGTCTCACTCTTGCCACCTGTCAGCAATCCACATCCCGGGAGTGGAGAACTGGGAGGCGGATTTCTTAAGTCGTCAGACTTTTCATCCGGGGGAGTGGGAACTTCATCCGGAGGTCTTTGCCCAAATACTTCGACGTTGGGGCAAACCAGAGATAGATCTCATGGTGTCTCGACAGAACGCCAAGCTTCCTCGTTACGGGTCCAGATCCAGGGATCCAGGAGCAGTCCTGATAGATGCTCTGACAGCACCTTGGGACTTCAGGATGGCTTACGTGTTTCCACCCTTCCCGTTGCTTCCTCGATTGATTGCCAGAATCAAACAAGAGAGAGCATCAGTGATTCTAATAGCACCTGCGTGGCCACGCAGGACTTGGTATGCAGACCTGGTGGACATGTCATCCTGTCCACCTTGGTCTCTACCTCTGAAACAGGACCTTCTGATACAGGGTCCCTTCAAACATCAAAATCTAACTTCTCTGAAGCTGACTGCTTGGAAATTGAACGCTTGATTTTATCAAGACGTGGGTTTTCTGAGTCAGTTATTGATACCTTAATACAGGCTAGGAAACCTGTTACCAGAAAGATTTACCATAAGATATGGCGTAAATACCTATATTGGTGTGAATCCAAAGGTTACTCTTGGAGTAAGGTTAGGATTCCTAGGATATTGTCTTTTCTACAAGAAGGTTTAGAAAAGGGTTTATCTGCTAGTTCTTTAAAGGGACAGATCTCAGCTCTGTCCATTCTGTTACACAAACGTCTGTCAGAAGTTCCTGACGTCCAGGCTTTTTGTCAGGCTTTGGCCAGGATTAAGCCTGTGTTTAAAACTGTTGCTCCACCATGGAGTTTAAACCTTGTTCTTAATGTTTTACAGGGCGTTCCGTTTGAACCCCTTCATTCCATTGATATAAAGTTGTTATCTTGGAAAGTTCTATTTTTAATGGCTATTTCCTCGGCTCGAAGAGTCTCTGAATTATCAGCCTTACATTGTGATTCTCCTTATTTGATTTTTCATTCGGATAAGGTAGTCCCGCGTACTAAACCTGGGTTCTTACCTAAGGTAGTTACTAACAGGAATATCAATCAAGAGATTGTTGTTCCTTCTTTATGCCCAAATCCTTCTTCAAAGAAGGAACGTCTACTGCACAACCTGGATGTAGTCCGTGCTCTAAAATTTTACTTACAGGCAACTAAGGAATTTCGACAAACGTCTTCTCTGTTTGTCATTTACTCTGGGCAGAGGAGAGGTCAAAAAGCTTCCGCTACCTCTCTTTCTTTTTGGCTTCGTAGCATAATTCGTTTAGCTTATGAGACTGCTGGACAGCAGCCTCCTGAAAGAATTACAGCTCATTCTACTAGAGCTGTGGCTTCCACTTGGGCCTTCAAGAATGAGGCCTCTGTTGAACAGATTTGCAAGGCTGCAACTTGGTCTTCGCTTCATACTTTTTCCAAATTTTCCAAATTTGACACTTTTGCTTCATCGGAGGCTATTTTTGGGAGAAAGGTTCTTCAGGCAGTGGTTCCTTCTGTATAAAGAGCCTGCCTATCCCTCCCGTCATCCGTGTACTTTTGCTTTGGTATTGGTATCCCAGAAGTAATGATGACCCGTGGACTGATCACACTTAACAGAAGAAAACATAATTTATGCTTACCTGATAAATTCCTTTCTTCTGTAGTGTGATCAGTCCACGGCCCGCCCTGTTTTTAAGGCAGGTAAATATTTTTTAATTTATACTCCAGTCACCACTTCACCCTTGGCTTTTCCTTTCTCGTTGGTCCTTGGTCGAATGACTGGGAGTGACGTAGAGGGGAGGAGCTATATGCAGCTCTGCTGGGTGAATCCTCTTGCACTTCCTGTTGGGGAGGAGTAATATCCCAGAAGTAATGATGACCCGTGGACTGATCACACTACAGAAGAAAGGAATTTATCAGGTAAGCATAAATTATGTTTTTGTTTCAATTATTTATTAATATAGTTATGAGACGCAGCGTGAGTTAACATCAACTAGATACATTTAAATCAAACATATTCTTCCTTTTAATTAGTATTAAAGGGACACTGAACCCCAAAAAATGATTTTGTGATTCAGATAAAGCATGCAATTTTAACCAACTCTCTAATTTACTCCTATTATCAATTTTTCTTCGTTCTTTTGCTATCTTTATTTGAAAAAGAAGGCATTGAAACTTTTTTTTTTTTTGGTTCAGTACTCTGGACATCACTTTTTTATTGGTGGATGAATTTATCCACCAATCAGCACGAACATCCCAGGTTGTTCACCAATAATGGGCCGGCATCTAAACTAACATTCTTGCATTTCAAATAAAGATAACAAGAGAATGAAGAAAATTTGATAATAGGAGTAAATTAGAAAGTTGCTCAAAATATCATGCTCTATCTGAATCGCGAAAGAAAAAATTTGGGTTCAGTGTCCCTTTAAAGGTACATGAAACCCAAACATTTCTTTCATGATTCAGATAGAGAATATATATATATTTTTTTTTTATAACTTTTATTTACAACCAGCAGTATATACAAAAGAAAAAAGTTTAAATCCACATCTTGCGCCACACAGGGCCCGATGTTTCCAAAGTAACATGGCATACAATAAACCAAATAATACTGAGAGAAAAAAGTAAAATATTAATATTATCAATATCTCACAAGGTTATGTCATTACATCAAAAATAACATATATATTGCTGGGGATTTTTGAATTTTTATCCCTTAGACATCTCAACAAAAACTAAGAACAATCAAAATATAACTCATCAAAACCATATATACAAAACTAAAAAAAATAAAAATAAAAAAAAAATAATAAAAAAAATAATAAAGAAGACCGTTTAATCTCCGCCCCTCACCCCCTCTACCAAATTCCTAAAAGAACAATCTCTGAGTTTTTAAAGGGGAAAATCAAATAATCTATTTCTGTCTCCTGAAGTGTCTTTATGAATATTGCCCATTTATTGAAAAAATTCCTTATATCTATTTCCTTATCAATATTAGTATCTTTTTGTTCCAGTACACATTGCTTTTTTAAGTAATTTCTGACTTCAGGAATCGTCGGCAAGGCTCTAGACTTCCATTTTTTGCAAATCAAATATCTGGAAGCTAAAATGGAAAGATTTATTATTTTTTCATTAGTCTGGAAGTTACCTTCTGTCGGTAGACAGAATATGATTTGATACAGTGATAGATTCAGTGTTTCTATCTTTAATATCGTTTTAAGCCAATATTCTATTTTTTTCCAGAAGTCTCTTATTTTTGGGCAATGCCAGAACATGTGCGTCAGATTTGCCGCAGGGTAAGAACACTTAGGGCATTTATTAAATTCTTGATTGTGGACTCTGAGACCTTTCTCCGGGGTGAAATATGCTCTATGAAGAAGCTTTAGATGTGCCTCCCTCCAAGTGGCTGATAACGTAGTTCTTGCTACTTTATTAATTGATAATTGAAGGATTTTTGACTCAATGTTATTCTGGGAGACTAAGGTATTCCATGCCCTTGCCATGTTATCCAGAATAGGGGCGCCTTTGCTGGCCCCAAGTATGTGATAACATGGGGCAATGGACATGCATCCAATTTTATTAAGAGTTAACCAGTTTTCCAGTTGACCCAGCTCCCAGCACCATCCTGCCTCTCCAATTATTTCTGTAATGAAATGCCTTATTTGCAAATATGCAAAAAAATCTTTATTAAGGAGGTTAAATTTTGCTTTTAATTCCGCAAATGTCCTAACACATTTTCTGTCTTTTTCTATTAAATAATGCACTCTATCGAGACCGCTATTATGCCACCTGTTAAAGACTTCTGAGTTTATACCTGCTTGAAATCGCGGATTCCCTATCAAGGGGAGGTAATTTGATACAGTAGTGGTTAATGAGAGAAGCTTGGAAAGTTTCCACCAAGCCTTCATCGGGTTCAGTATAGTTTTGAGACCTTTAATCTCTGATGGGATATCCTTAGGTGAAGAGTGTATCATAGCTGCAGGGAGATATGGTTTGCATATGTTTAGTTCAAGCTCATTATTTAATATATAATTTTTGGTAAAGATCCAATCAGCTACTATACGAGCTAAAAAACTAAAGTTGTAGAATCTGATATTTGGTAATGCTAAACCTCCATATTCTCGTGGTGTGACAAGTTTCGCAAGAGATATTTTGTTTTTTTTCCTTTGCCATATAAACTGTCTAATTGCAGTATTGAGTAAACGGACGTCTTTTTATAATAGAATTAGTGGTACATTTTGTAGAATATACAAAAGTTTCGGGAGGAGGGTCATTTTGAATAATTCTACTCGGCCTGATATTGATAGGGGTAAGTCCTGCCAGAGCTTAAGTTTCTCCTTGATATAAGTTAGCATAGGAGATATGTTAATTTTATAAAGGTCCCCTATATTGCTTGGTATATGAATACCTAGATATTTGAAGGAGTCTGTGACTACCTTAAAAGGAATATCTGAAATGGAGGTATTGTTTTTTCTGAGCCAAAGTATTTCGGATTTTGACTTGTTCACCTTGTAACCTGAAAAGGAGCCAAAGTGGTCAATTATTTGAATAAGTTTTGGTATGTTTAGCTTGGAGTTGGATAGATAGATCAAGAGATCGTCAGCATACAGTCCAACTTTCATCTCACACTTACGAATTTTTATGCCATTAAGTGATTCCCTTATCATAATTGCTAATGGCTCGATGGCTATGTCAAAAAGAAGCGGAGAGAGAGGGCAGCCCTGGCGCGTGCCTCTGTCTATAGCAATCGGGAGAGAGATGATATCATTTATTATTAGACTTGTGTGAGATTGGTTATGTAGGTTTTCTATAAATTTAAGAAAATTGCCAATGATCCCGAATTTTGTTAAAGAAGTTGTTATATGGCTAAAAGTTACCGAATCAAATGCTTTTTCTGCATCAATTGATAGTACGGCCAAGTCCGGGAGGCCCTCTTTCTCCGCCGATGGAGGGGATGAGTTCTGAATATAATCTAAAGTGACAAGGAGCTCTCGGATCTTTGCCGCAGAGTTACGTTTATTTAGGAATCCTGCTTGGTCCGTGTGTATTATTTTTGCTAAAATGGTCTGTAATCTATTTGCTAAGATGGAAGATAGAATTTTATAATCTGAATTTAATAACGCAATTGGTCTATATGACTCTTTTTGCGTTGGATCTTTCCCTGGTTTTAAGATCAAAGTAGTATAGGATGAAGAAAAAGAAGGTGAAACTGGTTCGTTATCAATATAGATCTTGTTATATAGATTACCTAAGTAGAGTGCTATATCTGTTGATAAAATCTTATAGAATTCGTTTGGTAGTCCGTCCGGACCAGCTGCTTTGTTAGTGGCAAGTTTAAGAATGACTCTCTCTATCTCTTCCTTTGTAATAGGAGAGTTGAGGCTAGTAATTTCTTCAGCCGAGACTATTGGATGTATAATTTGGCTCCAGAAGTCAGAGGCTTTCTCTATGTCATAACCTTTACATGTATATAAGTCTTGGAAATAATTTAAAAATAAATTAGAGATTTGCTCAGGCTTCGAAAGTTGTTTCCCTTTATCTTGGAGTTTTTCAATAGAAGGTTTTTTTCCTTCGTTTTTAACCAATTTAGCCAACATTTTTCCGGATTTATTACCAAATCTGTATAGTTTGGCCTGGAGTCTAAGGTCCTTGTGAGTTTCTTGAGTCATTATAAAGGTATCTCTGGCGCTTTTAGCGCGAATATATTTTGCCCAATTTAGGGGAGACTTTTCGAGTAAAAAGCGGTTATAAGAGCTAATCAATGAGTTGATCATTTCTCTTTCTCTTGTTCTCATTTTCTTAGTTAAAATAGCTATATAAGAGATAATTTCACCTCTGAGCACTGCTTTTGCAGTTTCCCAGAATATATTTGGGCGCTGTATATAGTCACTATTGAAATTAGCATATTCAAGGAGCTTATTTCTCAGCCAGTTTTTAAATTTTAAATCTGTGGTTAGATAGTAAGGGGAAAAAAATCGTGAGAGTTTGGGTTTTGTGTGATCTAAATAATAGAGAATATAATTTTAAACAACTTTCCAACTTAGTTCTATTATTTAATTTGCTTCCTTCTTTTGTTATCCTTTGCTGAAAGGTTTATCTTGGCAAGCTCAGGAGCAGCATAGAACCTAGGTTCTAGCTGCTGATTGGTGGCTGCATGTATATACTGATTGTCATTGACTCACCCATGTGTTCAGTTAGAAACTAGTAGTGCATTGCTGCTCCTTCAACAAATGATACCAAGAGAATGTAACAAATTATATAATAGAAGTAAATTAGAAAGTTTTATTCTCTATCTGAATCATGAAAGAAAATGTTTGGGTTTCTTTCTAATTTATCTAGTTCAGGGTTCTTCAAACTACGGGTCGGGACCCATTACTGGGTCGCAACACAATGTTTACTGGCTCGAGACTTGTGTCTGGTGTGTGTGTGTTTATATAAGTGTGGGTGTGCGTTTTATATAAGTGTGTGTGTGGTATGTGTGCTATTTTAGTGTGTGTGTGGTATGTGTGCTATTTTAATGTGTGTGTTATTTGGGGTGTGTGGTGTGTGTTTGTGTTATTTGAAATTGTGTGTAAAGGTATTATTATTATCAGGTATTTGTAGAGCGCCAACATATATTATTATTATGGCACTGGGTCTTGGGGAAAAAAGTTTGAAGAACCCTGATCTAGTTGATGTTAACACACACTTTGTATCAATTATCAATACATAATTAATGCAAAGTAGTACTATTCCCCCCTGCCTCCTTTAACTAAGACAATATGTGTTAAGAGAAGCAACAATTTAGAGTAACATTGATATCAATCACAGTTTCAAGTGATGTAGTGTTTCTAATACAAGTAGGGCAGCAGACTGTTTTTTTGCTGTTGTTTTAATGTGAATATATCAATAAAGTTTGTTATAAATTTTACTATTTTTCTCATTGTGCATAAATGCATTCTTTAGTTTACCTATCCTTACGGTCCACATATACTCTATGTTTTTGTACTTTTCTGTTAGAGGACAACAAAGACCAATTTTTCTGTGTATCTTTTAATAAACACATTACCCTTTTTGTATTTTGTTCTGTGAGATAGACCTTACAATTTTTATCTCTCTGTCACAATGCTCATGTCAATTCTCTAAGCATCCTACACCTGCAGATCTAACTGATTTATCTATCCAGCTATATTCAGGTGATGTTTATTTAATGTTCGCAATACACTTAACTGAAATAAAAGTAATATATACTTAACTACAGGAAAAAGCAAGTAAAACTATAGTAAAACCATTTCAGTTTAATTTGCATTTGCTGAACGAAAACTGAGAATTTATATCAGTGCCAGGTACTCCCCTATTAACTTCACACTCTGAGAGATGCTCTATCCCAGATAGCTTCATTATTTTCTATGGGAGTCAGCTCTCATCTCTCGGACTTCCAGATTCCGCCCTTTTTCACAGTAGATTTTCCAATTGTTAATCATGCTTTTCTATGCTGTTAAAACGCATGGAAGAAGTGAATCTTTATAATTTAATTTAGTTAAACTAAAATTCTCAATTATATATTATCGGTTGATAGTTTTTTTTTTTCTGATTGAATGAGTGATAATTTGAATTTGTAGTCTTCATGTTGTCTGATAAAGAAGTTACTGAATGTCACTGAATGATAGGTTCATACTGATATCTGGTATATGTAATTACGATTTATCTGAAATCAGTCAGCTCAGTTTTCCATTGCATTGAATTTTCAGGTATCGTGCCCCTGAATTGCTGTTGGGATGCACAACACAGACTATAGCTATAGACATGTGGTAAGTATAAGTGTATATTCCATTTCTTCTATAAGGTACGACGAGTCCACAGATTCATTCTTTACTTGTAGGATATTATCCTCCTGTTAACAGGAAGTGGCAAAGAGCACCACAGCAGAGCTGTCTATATAGCTCCTCCCTTAGCTCCACCCCCAGTCATTCTCTTTGCCTACTCTAAGTACTAGGAAGGGTAAAGTGAAAGAGGTGATAAAATATTAGTTTTTAATTTCTTCAAGCAAGAGTTTTTTTTTTTTTTAAATGGTACTGGCGTGTACTATTTACTCTCAGGCAGCAGATGGATGGAGACTTCTGCCTGGAGGATGATGATCTTAGCATTTGTCACTAAGATCCAGTACAGTTCCCACAGAGGCTGAGGAGTGCAGGAAACTTCAGTGTGAGGAACGTTTTCATGGCATTTTTTCTGGAGAGACTGTGTATTTCAGAAAGGCTGACAGTATCCCCATGAGGGTAAGGGTAAGGGTAAGCAGTAATCCCAAGAGCTATAGAAGGGCATTACTAAGCTTGCAATAAGGGGCTAATTAAAAAAATGGTTGACACTGAGTTTTTGAATGTTTGTGGGCAAACGTTTTATAATTGGGAGTGCTTTTAACGTTTTGTGGGCAATAACGTTTTTTGGGAAACTTTATTGAGGGTACACTTGGCTTATTTTTTGGGTCTCAGAACCCACATGGCTAGTTTAAAACCGCTGTGGTGCAGTTCTTTGAGGCTGTAGAGACATTGAGTGAGATTTGCGGGGCATATTTTCGTGCCTCAGATGCGCAGTTGTTTTCACTCAGCAAGCTCCAACTCCTGAGGGTCCTTGTGAATGTTTTGGGCCAAATCGAAGCTTTAACCCCATATTTACTATCCCTGAGGGCAGGTAGGCGCTGGGGGTGTTTTTTTTCCGGATTTAGGCCTTATTTCAATCCGGTTTGCACATTAAACGGTTAAATGTTTTAATTTCTTGTGGGGCAAACTTAACTGCACAAATTGAGTCTGCTATCAAAAATTTGGAAAGTTTGGTGTATTTTAAAGCAGTTTTGCAGAATGTGTATGCTTTTTTTCTCTTAAAGGCGAAGTACCGTTTTTTAAGATTGTTGTTTTTTCACTAAATAAAGTGTTTTTCAAGCTTGTCTGTAGTCATTACTAGCCTGTTCAACATGTCTGACATTGAGGAAATTCAAATTCCATATGTTTAGAAGCCATTGTGGAACCCCCACTTAGAATGTGTCCCTTATGCACTGAAAGGTCAATAAATTGCAAAGAACATATTTTAACTACTAAAAGTATGTCGCAGGATGATTCTCAGTCAGAAGGGAATCAGGTTATGCCATCTACCTCTCCCCAAGTGTCACAACCATTAACGCCTGCACAAGCGACGCCAAGTACTTCTAGTGCGTCTTAATTCTTTCACCCTGCAAGATATGGCCGCAGTTATGAATACTACCCTCACAGAGGTTTTATCTAAGCTGCCTGGGTTGCAGGGGAAGCGCAGTAGGTCTGGTGTGAGAACAAATGCTGAGCCCTCTGACGCTTTATTAGCCATATCCAATATACCCTCACAATGTTCTGAGTTGGGGGTGAGGGATTTGCTGTCTGAGGGAGAGATTTCTGATTCAGGAAAGATGTTCCCTCAGACAGACTCGGATATGACGGCTTTTAAATTTAAACTAGAACACCTCCACTTGTTGCTCAGGGAGGTTTTAGCGACTCTGGATGATTGTGACCCTATTGTAGTTCCAGAGAAATTGTGTAAAATGGACAGATTTCTAGAGGTTCCTGCCTACACTGATATTTTTCTGGTCCCTAAGAGGATTTCGGACGTTGTTACTAAGGAGTGGGATAGACCAGGTATTCCGTTCGCTTCCCCTCCTACTTTTAAGAAAATGTTTCCCATATCAGTCACCATGTGGCAGACGGTCCCTAAGGTGGAGGGAGCTATTTCTACCCTGGCTAAGCGTACAACTATACCTATTGAGGACAGTTGTGCTTTCAAAGATCCTATGGATAAAAAATTAGACGGTCTCCTTAAGAAAATATTTGTTCATCAGGGTTTTCTTCTCCAACCTATAGCGTGCATTGTTCCTGTAACTACTGCAGCTGCATTTTGGTTCGAGGCTCTGGAGGAGGCTCTTCAGGTTGAGACCCCATTAGATGATATTCTGGATATAATTAAGGCTCTCAAGCTAGCTAATTCTTTCATTACAGATGCCGCTTTTCAACTGGTTAAATTAGCGGCAAATAATTCAGGTTTTGCCATTTTAGCGTGTAGAGCGTTATGGCTTAAGTCCTGGTCTGCTGATGTGTCATCAAAATCTAAGCTTTTAGCCATCCCTTTCAAAGGTAAGACCCTATTCGGGCCTGAACTAAAAGAGATCATTTCAGACATCACTGGAGGGAAAGGCCATGCCCTTCCTCAGGATAAGACAAATAAGATGAGGACCAAACAAAATAATTTTCGTTCTTTTCGAAACTTCAAAGGTTGTCGCTCTACCTCTTCCCCTGCTGCAAAACCAGAGGGGGATTTTGCTCAATCCAAGTCAGTCTGGAGACCTAACCAGACTTGGAACAAAGTTAAACAGGCCAAGAAGCCCGCTGCTGCCACCAAGACAGCATGAAGGGGTAGCCCCCGATCCGGTACCGGATCTAGTAGGGGGCAGACTTTCTCTCTTTGCTCAGGCTTGGGCAAGAGACATTCAGGACTCCTGGGCTTTAGAAATCGTAACCCAGGGGTATCTTCTAGATTTCAAAGATTCTCCTCCAAGGGGGAGATTCCATCTTCCTCAATTGTCAGGCAAACCAGACAAAAAGAGAGGCGTTCTTACGCTGTGTAGAAGACCTATATACCATGGGAGTGATCCGCCCAGTTCCGAAAGCAGAACAGGGGCAGGGGTTTTACTCCAATCTGTTTGTGGTTCCCAAAAAAGAGGGAACCTTCAGACCAATTTTAGATCTCAAGATCCTAAACAAATTCCTCAGAGTCCCATCCTTCAAGATGGAGACCATTCTGACTATTTTACCAATCCAGGAGGGTCAATATATGACCACCGTGGGCTTAAAGGATGCGTATCTACACATCCCTATCCACAAAGATCACCCGTTCCTCAGGTTCGCCTTTCTGGACAAGTATTACCAGTTTTTGGCTCTTCCCTTCGGGTTGACCACAGCTCCCAGAATTTTCACAAAGGTGATAGGGTCCCTTCTGGCGGTTCTAAGGCCGCGGGGCATAGCAGTGGCGCCTTATCTGGACGATATCTTAATTCAGGCGTCGACTTACCAACTAGCCAAGTCTCACACGGACATCGTGTTGGCTTTTCTAAGATCTCACGGGTGGAAGGTGAACGTAAAAAAGAGTTCACTTATCCCTCTCAGAAGAGTTCCATTCCTGGGAACTCTGATAGATTCGGTGGACATGAAAATTTTTCTGACGGAGGTCAGGAAATCAAAGATTTTAACCACCTGCCGAGCTCTTCATTCCATTCCTCGGCTGTCAGTGGCTCAGTGGACTGAGGTAATCGGACTAATGGAAGCGGCAATGGAAATAGTTTCGTTTGCTCGCTTGCATCTCAGAACACTGCAACTATGCATGCATAATCAGTGGAATGGGGATTATGCAGATGTATCTCCTCAGATAAATCTGTATCAAGAGACCAGAGACTCTCTTCTTTGGTGGTTGTCTCAGGATCATCTGTCCCAGGGAATGTGTTTCCGCAGGCCAGCATGGGTCATAGTGACGACGGACGCCAGCCTATTAGGCTGGGGTGCAGTCTGGAATTCCCTGAAAGCACAGGGTTTGTGGTCTCAGGAGGAGGCTCTCCTGCCGATAAATATTCTAGAACTGAGAGCGATATTCAACGCGCTTCAGGCGTGGCCTCAGCTGGCTTCTGCCAGATTCATAAGATTCCAGTTGGACAATATCATGACTGTAGCATATGTCAATCATCAGGGGGAACAAAGAGTTCTCTAGCGATGATAGAGGTTACCAAAATAATTTGATGGGCAGAGACTCACTCTTGCCATCTATCAGCAATCTATATCCCAGGAGTGGAGAACTGGGAAGCGGATTTTCTAAGTCGTCAGACTTTTCATCCGGGGGAGTGGGAACTCCATCCGGAGGTGTTTGCACAATTGATTCAGCAATGGGACACACCAGAATTGGATCTCATGGCATCTCGTCAGAACGCCAAACTTCCTTGTTACGGGTCCAGGTCAAGGGATCCTCAGGCAGTACTGATAGATGCTCTAGCAGTACCCTGGTCGTTCGACCTGGCTTATGTGTTTCCACCATTTCCTCTCCTTCCTCGTTTGATTGCCAGAATCAAACAGGAGAGAACTTTGGTGATTTTGATAGCACTTGCGTGGCCACGCAGGACTTGGTATGCAGACCTGGTGGACATGTCATCCTTTCCACCATGGACTCTGCCACTGAGACAGGACCTTCTGATTCAAGGTCCGTTCCAGCATCCAAATCTAGTTTCTCTGTGGCTGACTGCTTTGAGATTGAACGCTTGATTTTATCCAAGCGGGGTTTCTCTGAGTCGGTCATAGATACCTTGATTCAGGCTCGAAAGCCTGTCACTAGGAAAATTTATCATAATATATGGCGTAAATATCTTTATTGGTGCGAATTCAAAGGCTACTCATGGAGTAAGATCAGGGGCTATCAGCTAGTTCCTTAAAGGGACAGATATCTGCTTTATCAATTCTACTGCACAAGCAGATGTTCCAGACGTTGTCGCCTGTGTTTAAAGGGACAGTTTACTCAAAAAATTTCTCCCCTTTAATTTGTTCCCAATGATCCACTTTACCTGCTGGAGTGTATTAAATTGTTTACAAGTAGCTCCTTTACCCTTATATTGGCATTTGAAATGGTTGATTTAGCATGTGGTATCCCCACCTATTCTGAAAGTTTGTGGCCGCGCGTACCAGCTATAGATAAGCTTTGTAAACACAGCCAGCAGAAGAAATTACACTTCCAGTTGGATATAGCAGAGATAAGGTAATACAATGTTGATTTTCCATTGTTCTCTCAAGGTACTGGTGATTGTTTTATGGACAGATATAAGATAAAGAAGCATGTATACGTGCACAATGTGATACAGTAATGAGATCTGATTATACCTACAAGCTCAACCCATTGTATTAGAGCAGTGGCTTCCACATGGGCTTTTAAAAATGATGCTTCTGTTGAACAGATTTGTAAGGCTGCGACTTGGTCTTCGCTTCATACCTTTTCCAAATTTTACAAATTTGATACTTTTGCTTCTTCGGAGGCTATTTTTGGGAGAAAAGTTCTTCAAGCAGTGGTGCCTTCTGTTTAACCATCTGTCTTGTCCCTCCCGTTCATCCGTGTCCTGTAGCTTTTGTATTGTATCCCACAAGTAAAGGATGAATCCATGGACTCGTCGTACCTTATAGAAGAAAAGTAAATTTATGCTTACCTGATAAATTAATTTTTTCTATGGTACGACGAGTCCACGGCCTGCCCTGTCATTTTAAGACAGATTATATTTTTTTATTTTAAACTTCAGTCACCTCTGCACCTTTTAGTTTCTCCTTTTTCTTCCTGTACCTTCGGTCAAATGACTGGGGGGTGGAGCTAAAGGAGGAGCAATATAGACAGCTCTGCTGTGGTGCTCTTGCCACTTCCTGTTAACAGGAGGATAATATCCCACAAGTAAAGGATGAATCCGTGAACTCGTCGTACCATAGAAGAAATTAATTTATCAGGTAAGCATAAATTTACTTTTTATTCACCAAGCTCTTTACAGTATGTGATACAGTGTTTGAGGCTGATAACTATTGTAACATAGTAGATGAGGTTGAAAAGACAGAAGTCCATTCAACCCATACAAATCTTAATATACTTACAATAAAAGCTCCAGTTGAGTTTAAATTAATCCCATTAAAAAGGTGACCCATTTAACACACGCAATCATATCCCTAAATTCTGTTTCTAGACAGAAATGTATCTAAACCATTTTTAAATGTATATAAGGTATTGGCATTTGCTACCTCCTTAGGTAATGAGTTCCACAATTTAATTGGTCTTACAGTGAAAAAACCTTTACGTTGCTAGAGATTAAATCTCATTTCCTCCAACCTTAAATTGTGACCTCTTGTCACAAACAATTTTCTTGGAATTAAGAGCTTCCACCATCTCTGTATATGGGCATTGAATATATTTATATAAAGTATATTGGCGCTCAGATCCTTTTTCTTTATGAAATTGATCAATGAGAGACTACTAGACTAACGTTTGTGTGTGTTCTTTTTCTTTACAAAGAAGCTGGAAATTTAGGTTTAAGTCCTAACGTCAGACCAGATTCAACTTCAGTAAAAGTCTGTTTTGTTCTCCTTATACATTAACTTATGCAAATATTCAATCCCAAACCAGTCCGTCTATCTTTAATAATGATTTTGGGATTCTCTTTTCCTCCGTAGGAAAAAGATTGTACAGTGTTAGTCAATAGAATACAGGTGAAAGCAAGCAATCTTTTGTGATAAAGAATATAACTAACAACCGTGCTATTAAGGAGATCCCTTTACTAGCTAATCATTAATAAAGAAAATATATTGAAGTACATTCTTAAGCCATAATTAAGAAATTAAGCACATATAGGGCCAGATTACAAGTGGAGCGCTAATTAATGCTATGTGCAGAAAATTGGAATGTGAAATAGTTACAGTAAATACTCAAACACTTAATTAAAAATGAATATTGCATAAATATGTTCATGTTTTCATCTACTTAAAGGGACATAATACTCATATGCCAAATCATTTGAAACTGATGCAGTATAACTGTAAAAAGCTGACAGGAAAATATCACCTGAGCATCTCTATGTAAAACATGAAGATATTTTACCTCACAACTTCCTCAGCTCAGCAGAGTAAGTTCTGTGTAAAAGTTATACTTTAGCTGCTGTCCAGCTGCAGTTAAAAAAAATTTAAAAAAAATTAAGTAGTGAACAGCAGCCAATCAGCATCAGCAGTGCTGAGGTCATGAATTCTTTTAATGTGATCTCATGAGATTTCACCTAAAGGGCCATAATACCCAAATGTTTAAACACTTGAAAGTGATGCAGTAGCTGTAAAAAGCTGACTAGAAAATATCACCTGAACATCTCTATGTAAAAAAGATAGATAAAGATATTTTACCTCAAAAGTTTCTCAGTAGCCACATCCCATTGTAAAGGACTTCTAAGCAGCATATCAGTATGTCTGTCCCGGGACAGCACTCTCATGTTATTTCCCTATTCAGTGTAAGGAAGTTTACAATGAAATCTCATGAGAGTTAAGTCAAATCTCATGCATACATATGTATTTATGTGTTTATATGTCTTTTGCCTAATTTTAGTTGCCAATGTTTCAATGGCACAGGAAAAACAAGAGTGGAGGAACTGAAGCATTTTTTCAGTTTTAATTTAAATAAAATTATAAAATCTAATTTATAAAAGATACAGACACACACACACACACACATATATATATATATATATATATATATATATATATATATATATATATATACAGACACACACACAGTATGAGCTTCATTTGTAAAAGTTACACAGAAACTGTGAAGGCATAATCAGAATTTGAAAAATAACAATCCTAAATACTATGCTGTATACAAGATAAAATACAAAATAGCAAAGTTTAAATGTAATAACATTTAATCTGAAGTGTAAATTGATATAAAATAGAAAGCACAAAGTGTATATGCAGCAGAGTTTTTGTCATACAGTGCTACATTGCACTGGGCTTGTCTCTCCTTCACATATAGAAATGCAGGGAACGTCCCTTAGAAAAGCAAAGCAAAATCTGCCTTTTGAATATTTCACTAGGGATCTCGCAGTGCTGAAGAATCATTTTAGAATATCTCACCTGAGCGGAGAGGTTTTGAATATCAGGGCCTGCAAAGGGATTAAGCACACAGGTGAAGTATTACTTGGGACCCACAGTGCTTTGTGGGTCCCAAGCAGAACCCGCCACTGATCCAATCAGCAGCACTACTAGCACATCTGAGTCATGTGACTAGTACAGCCTATTTAATCAGCGGCATGGTTCCAATTAGGACCGGCAGTGCACCTCGGGTCGTGAACAGCAACACTTCTATTGTGTGTTTAACCGCTTTGCGGGGGTTAAATACACAGTAGAGCAGGGATGATAGTCGTAAAAATTACATGCTCTAACGGATTAGAGCATGTCATTTTTCGAATATTATGGCCCTTTAATGGTGATACTGGAGGGAGCATAAAGTAACTTAATATAACAACATTTAGGGAGTAGAGTATGTGTGTATAGGATACGTATCTCAGTTCCATCTATATAGCCCTTTATGTTGTTACTTGATGTAACAAAAGTCGTGATCGTTAGATATTCAGATGTCACAGTATCATAGTCAACAATACAATGTCGATGTCTTTGTTTCATAGTATGTACATCATTCAGAAGCATGTACAAATAAATAAGTAAATAGTTACTCACCCTGTTGCTGCTTTTATCTCAGTGTCCTGCATCGACTAGTTTGCTGTTTTGGAGCCAAAATATTTTTTAGTGGGTATTAGGCATCCGTGTATGTGAACGCGATCAAGTAACGGTTACACATGTAAAGGTCAGAAACAGCGTGAGTGACCAGGTCATCCAAACATGTTGGATGTGCACAACATAACTTTATATTAGATTGTGTTCACTGGCTGTGACGTTATATACATACATTGAGCCATTTGCTGCATTTTATTTGCAATACGAATAAAAGTTAAATTTTAACGGTCAATCCAGTCTCCATTCATCTGGGACTTTTTCTTATTGGTTTTCTTTATGAACAGTTTGTTTCTTTGTTTGAGGTTTCTCCCCATCACCAAATGGATGATTATTAACCCAGTTGTTTAGAGTCATCTCCTGCTCCATGTACTGTCACCCATAATATAAAGAAAAGCACAACAATTCTATCACCTTTTCATCAATCTGGCCAGTTCTTTATCACAAAAGAGGTAGTTCTTTTATTCCTTTATAAAAGTACCATGGTTAAAATGTCATATTATATAATGTATGTGTCTAGAGGAAATCTCTCTTCTGTTACTCCTCTCTCCCATTCTGTGATAGTAACACTTCTTTCCCTTTCAGGGCAGTGGGTTGTATCCTAGCTGAGCTCTTGGCTCACAAGCCTTTGCTTCCAGGAAGCTCAGAGATTCAACAGATAGACCTGATCATACAGCTGTTGGGAACACCAAGTGAAAATATATGGCCTGTAAGTTTATTGTTATCTAATATTCTCCACTGTGTCTTTTACATATGATGGTTTTATCTCACACCATTGTGACTGCATATGTCTGCTAGTCATTTGGATAGAGTTTAAAGGGATATGAATCATAGTCTGTTTCATGGTAAAATAAACACTAAGCAGTGGGTTAAACTTATTAGAAATAATTAAAAATATGTATTATTTATCATTTAAAATGATTTTATGGGTTTTTTTAACTTTATTTGTGCAGGGTCAATTATTTCTTGTCACAGCCTCACAAGGGGGCTGGGGGCTCTACAGAAAGGCATATCTAGCTTGATGTCATAAAATTATCATGAGCTTGCTTAATGTTTAGTAAATGCTAAAAAAAAACAGGACAAAAAAGTAGTTTTGGCTATGCTCAGAAGAGGCAGAATACAACTTAAGTTCTCAGCATGTCTGCTCCCTCATGTTACTATAGGCAGTGGCTACACTTATCATTTCTAAGTGCTTGTTTTGCAAGACAACAAGTAAGTTTTGTTTTTTTGTTTTTTAAACATATTTTTATTGTGTTACCTTGTTTTACATACAGTTAATATTCGGCTAGATTATGAGTTATGTGCTATAATGGGTGCATAAAGAACGCACTAAAATGAGCTGTACCGCACTTTCCATAGCGCTGCCATTACGAGTTACTGAAAAACTTCCTTGTGCTGTGCGTTATTGTGTGTTAAGCTCCATAACGCACAAAACTAACACTTGCGATCGTGGAATGGCAAGTCGCCGTAACGCAACCCCATTGATGTCTATGGGGAAAAGAAAATTAAGTTTAAACCCAACATAAACCCCCGCTTCCTGACTTTGCCGACACTAAATAAAGTTATTAACCCCTAATCCGCCGCTCCCTGACACTAAATAAAGTTATTAACCCTTATTCCGCCGCTCCCTAACATCGCCAACACTAAATAAAGCTATTATCCCTAAACCGCCGGCCCCCCTCATCACAAAACACTAAATTAAACTATTAAACCTAACACCCCCTAACTTTAAATTAAAAGTTACAATATAACTATCTTAAAATAAATAAAAACTTACCTGTGAAATAAAAAAAAAACTAAGATTAAACTAAATTAACCTAACATAACTATTCTAATAAAACTACGAAAAAAATAAAAAACCTAAATTACAAATTTTAAAAACCTAATTTCTTTTTATGACATGATGAGTCCACGGATCATCTCAATTACTAATGGGATATTCACCTCCTGGTCAGCAGGAGGCGGCAAAGAGCACCACAGCAGAGCTGTTAAATAGCTCCTCCTCTCCCTCCCACCCCAGTCATTCTCTTTGCCTGCGTTAGTGATAGGAAGTGGCAAAGTGAGGGAGTTCCTTAGCGATGAGAGAGGTATCCAAGATAATCCAGTGGGTGGAGACTCACTCTTGTTGTCTGTCGGCGATCCACATCCCAGGGGTGAAAAACTGGGAGGCGTACTTCCTGAGCAGGCAGACTTTTCATCCGGGGGAGTGGGAACTCCATCCGGATGTGTTTGCAAGCCTGATCCACAAGTGGGGTCAGCCGGAATTAGATCTCATGGCATCGCATCAGAATGCCAAGCTCCTGAGATACGGATCGAGGGCCAGGGATCCCCAGGCAGAAATAATAGTTGCCTTGGCGGTTCCTTGGACCTTCAGTCTAGCTTACCTGTTCCCTCCGTTTGCGCTTCTTCCTTCAGTGATTGCTCGAATCAAGCAGGAGAAGGCATCGTTGATACTCATTGCACCGGCCTGGCCTCTCAGGATTTGGTATGCAGATCTGGTGGACATGTCATCTCAACCACCTTGGAGTCTTCCGCTGAGGAAGGATTAATTCTGTTTACGCTGGGTTTTTCTGAATTGGTCATTGAGACCATGATCCAGGCTCGTAAACCTGTGACCAGAAGGATTTATTATAAGATATGGCATAAATATCTGTTTTGGTGTGAATCCAAAGGTTACTCATGAAGTAGAGTTAGGATTCCTAGGATTTTGTCTTTTCTCCAAGAAGGTTTGGAAAAAGGATTATCGACAAGTTCTTTGAAGGGTCAAATCTCTGCTTTATCTATTTTGTTGCATAAACGTCTTGCATTCAATCTTTTTGACGTTCAATCTTTTTGTCAGGCCTTGGTTAGGATTAGATTGTGCAAATGGAGATTACCACTGGAGATTACCACTGGCACTTATAAGGTAATAAGATAGGATTTATACTACCGTAACAAAGTGCAACTTATCTAAGTGTATTGTATAAAGAATTTTCTTGCGTGGGTCAAACGTGTTAAGTCTCTTAAAGGTATGTTGAATAAGTGAAAAAATATATGTAGAGAAAATATCTATAGAGGTGTATCAATGTGTTCAATAGATAAGTCTGTATATGCAGACAATATAACTGGTGTCCGTAAAATAAGAAGATAGATGTGATAGATAAGTCTGTATATACAGACAATATAAATGGTGTCCGTAAAATAAGGAGATAGATATGATATATAAAAATACCTTATTTAATTATCTTAAAACATATAAAAAACGATATACATATGAATTAGAACATAGGGACGTCTCCCTATAAGGACTAAGCAAGTTTATAGATAGTCACTTAGCCTTACAAGAGTTTAAGGCAATGAGAAGTTAAAACTTGATCAATATCGCCACTTTTAGGTGTGTAACAGTCATATTATGCAAACCGTAAGGTACCTTACAAATGTCTGTTGAAGATCGGAGACACTTCTGAGCTGGTGTACCACTTCTTTAAGCGTCCTTGTGTGTTGTACTCTTTCGCGGCTTGATACAAAAACGCAAGCCTCCGATGCTATTGGCTGTTGGAAATCACACCTCTCTTTTGATAGGCTGTGAGGGTGCACGCTGGATTTTATGCGTGTGAAGGTATTAGATGGTCTTTAACAAGATGTTTGGATGCAGCTTCGGCAAGCTTAAGCAAAGAAACTGGCAATATTTGGAATCCGCTGTTGTAGTAATGAAGTTTTATATCCAGTCATTAGCTGATCAGATCCTTGGTCCTCAATGTGGCTTTTGCTCCTAAATCATAGAAATTATAGAGTCCACTTGAGTGGCTGGATCGCAGCTTATAAGTGTAGAATGAATATAGGTATATCCAAATGTTGAAGTAAAAAGGTCTGGAGTAAATTCTATGCGTTTCACCCTCTGAGGGCTTTATCAAGATACTCCAGACAGGTTAGGTGCACCCTTATAAAGGTGATTCTTGCATTCTGGTTGGTTGAGTAATCAAGGCGGTTTGATAGATTCCATAAAGGCAACACCTTCTTCAATTTAAGGTGGACTTTTAATTTAAAGTCCACAGGTTTTATTTATTTTAAGATAGTTCTATTGTAACTTTTAATTTAAAGTTAGGGGGGGTGTTAGGTTTAGGGGTTGTTTAATTTAGTGTTTTGCGATATGGGGGGCTGGGGGATTAGGGGTTAATAGGTTTATATAGTGTTGGCGATATGGGGGGCCGGCGGATTAGAGGTTAATAGGTGTATATAGTGTTGGTGATCTGGGGGGCCTGCGGTTTTGGGTTAATAGGTTTATTTTAGTGTCGGCAGATTAGGGGTTAATAGGTTTAATATAGTGTTTGCGATGCATGAGG
Organism: Bombina bombina; assembly: GCF_027579735.1. Classification (NCBI taxonomy): domain Eukaryota; kingdom Metazoa; phylum Chordata; class Amphibia; order Anura; family Bombinatoridae; genus Bombina; species Bombina bombina. The sequence continues at coordinate 798,708,135 of NC_069499.1, read as the reverse complement.
GTGGCGGTTTAGGGGTTAATAGGTAGTTTACGGGTGTTAGTGTACTTTATAACATTTTTGTTTTGCAAAATCCCTAACTACTGGTCCCAGATAGCGGAATGGATCGTGTTGGTATAGGCTGTAACGTAGGCATTTTAGCCAGAACGCACAACCTGTAATACGGTGCTATGGAAAATCCCACACTCAAACAGAATTTTTTGAGTGCGGAATGGAGGGTTGTGTTAAGGCTAAACTGCTTGTGTTACAGCCTATACCGCTGCGACTCGTAATATGCAATACCTGCCATGCCACGCGCAATGGCCAATTTTTCAGCGGTATAGATGTACCGCACCGTAACACACAACTCGTAATCTAGGTGATTGATAGAAAAGAACAATGGTTGTACATTTCAGAAATGAATAGTAGGACTTGTGTATATCATAAATGGCTTGTGGGCCTTACTTCATAAAGTCTGGTTATCAATTATATTTCTCTTAGCTATCGGGTATATTGAAATAGTGTCCATCGATTCAACTCTCTCCTTTTAAGGTTTAGGAAGTTGTGTCCTCTTGGTATAGTGATGACTTAAATAATAGTCCTTTTCTATTAGGTGACATTAAAGATTATCTCTGTATAGTGAAGTCTGGGAATATTACTTCCTCTAAGGAAAGTGCTATCTGATTCTTGCATACAGTGCTAAGCCAGTGGTAGATCATATGCCAGAATTTCTGTAGAAGTGCAGGTGTTGGCTGTTGACATTTTTTACAAGTTTGAGGTTCGCTGGATCCCTATTTCTGGTAGTCTTTGGGAGTGATGTATGCATTGTGTATGAGTTTCATATGTGATTCCCTTATATCCATTGAGAGGGTAGCTTTCCTGACAGTCTCAAGGCTACTGATAATTTAGGTGTCTATGATAGTTGATTCTAGTCTATTCGACCACTCTGTTGCCAATTTGTTTACCATTGTGGTGCCCAGTGTTTCTTGAAGCAGCCTATAGATGGGTGTTATAGAGCCAACGCCTTGTTTAGCCCAGTTAACTATCCTATCTACTTTTGTTGAGTGTGGTCCTATTTCATGTGAGTCAATTAATTCTCGTATGTAGTGTTTGACTTGTAGGTAGGCAAAATAATGTTGATGCGGTATGTCATATTTGTTTGCTAGTTCTGTGAAAGGTAATATTGCAGTATTGTCTTGTGTTAGTAGATGATGAATTTCTTTAATTCCTATTTCCTCCCATATTTTGAAGGGCTTGGTGGTAAGTCAGGGCCTAAAATTCGGGTTACCCCTAAGCGGTAAGTATTTAGACTTGTGTGGTGAGATAGATAAGTGTTAACATAATTTCTGCCAAGCCCTAATTGGGCCTGTGAATGGGGGAAGTCCTTGTATTTTTGGGTCTAACTTGTTTGTTGGTAAGTGTGGAAGGAGGGCTAGTGACCAGGGTTTGATAATCTCTCTTTCTAGTTCTAGTTCCGTGAATGTTTCAGTTTCTAACCACCAATCTATCACATATTTAGATTGTGCTGCCCAGTTATAATATTGGAGGTTAGGGAGGCCCAAGCCCCCCGTTCAAGAGGAAAACAGTTAATTTTTTTACTCCTATATATTTTCCCTTTCCATACAAAGCTAGTGATGGAGGAATTTAGTGTCTGTAAATCCAATTTTGTCAGTGGTTCTGGTATCATTTGAAACAAATAGAGTATTTTGGGGAATATTAACATTTTGATAAGGTTTACTCTCGCTGAGACAGCTAGAGGAAGGGGATTCCAAGTATTAAGTAGGGACTTGATTTCTAATATTAGTGGTTTGTTATTTAAGTCGTACCAAGAATCTATGTTGTTTGATAATTTAATTCCCAAATATGTAAAGTTTGTGGTTATTTGTTTTTAATCAAAGTTTCCAATTTTTTCATAGTGCTGTGTGGTGAGCCAGAGGAGTTCCGGTTTGGTTTTGTTTATTTGGTATCCTGAAAATTTCCGCAAAAAACGAGAGGTGTAATTCTGATTTTCCTATTTGTAAGGTAGTGACCCTGTTTCTAATCTTAATGGTCAATGGTTCAATTGCAAGGTCGAATAATAGGGGGGATAGTGGGCATCCCTGTCTGGTACCTTGTTAAGTGAAGAGGAAGGGGTTGTGTTTCTGTTTGAGTATTGACGTTGTGGGGTTTGTATAAATGGCCTTCATGGCAATTGTGAACTGGTCTCGAAATCCACATTTTTCTAGAACGGTGAATAAGTGGTCCCAAAAGACCTTATCAAAAGCTTTTTCCGTATCGAGCATTAGTAGGCATGCTTCCAGCAAGTCTCTCAGGTTGCCTTCTTTTTTCATTTTCCATAGTAAGACATAACCTATTGAAGTTTGCGCATATTACATACCGACAAACTATATTTCGCAAAGCCTGTTTGATCAGGGTGGATTAGGGTTGGTAATATTGGGGCTAGTCTGTTTGCTAGGAGTTTAGTTAATATCTTGTAATCGGTGTTGAGCAGTGAGATGGGTCTGTATGAGCTGGGGAGTTGCGGGTCTTTACCCGGTTTTGGTATAATGGTTATGGTGGCTTCTGCAAATCTATTGGAAAGTCAAGTGTCTACCTGCATGATACGATTGAATAAGTTAACTAGTGTGTCACTGATTTCTACCAGTAGTATTTTGAATAGTTTTCCTGGCATACCATTAGGGCTTGGGGTTTTCTGAGTCATAATGTTTTTGATAGTGTTAAGGACTTTGGTTAGGGTTATGGGTGCGTTTAGGGTGTTTATCTGATCTTCTGTCATGTGGGGCATGTGCAGTCCTTCTCAAAAGTTTTTGCGTTTCGTCTACAGGTTGGTCATTGTACAATTCTTTATAGTAATTGGCAAATACTGTCTGTATGTCTTTTTCACTTGTTACTGTCTATAATCGCCAAAATTGTGGTCTGTGCAAGAGTTTTGTGATATTTACCAGATATTTACCTTTTACGGTTTCTAAACCTATAGAATTTGGCTTGAGAGCGTGAGAGGGAGTATATTGCTTTTTGATTAAGAAAGGTGTCTCTGTTCATTTTTAGTTCTTTATATTTGAGTCTGTTAGAGTTAGTCGGGCACCGTAAATATTTGTTGTACGCATTTTTCACTTGTTTTAAAAGCAAGGCCTCCTTAAGTTTGGTCTTTTTGTTAATCCCTGCCGCGTAAGAAGTGATCACTCCTCTAAGTACTGCTGTGGCCTTTTCCCAAAAACACAAGTGGGTCGTTGTTGTGTTGGGCATTGACAGTTTGGTAAGTTTTGCATATGTAAATATGACCCTGGGGATAGTCTCCCTATGGGTGATGGGGGAAACCAGACGTGAACTCCTTGCCCAATGTGCTTAGAGGAATATGGCTGCACCTCACTGACGAGGCCCACAGAATGCCGAAACGATCGTCTGGGGTTGCCTTTTCCTTGTTCAGAGGAGCATTGCCCGGTATTTCAGGGCTGGACTGACCTTGTCGGCGGGATCAGACTGATATACTACAGGAAAGTTTTCCTCTGTGAAAAGCACAATTGGGCAGAAAGAAGCTACTTCCAGGTGGTAACCGGGCCATAGAACAAGCTATTGATGCTGCTGTTCGTTCCTAGTAGACTGCTTCTCTTTCTGTTTTGCAGTTTGGTAAGTTTGCCAATGTTGTGTTAGATATCTGAGGAGGTTGACGTCCTTATATAGATAATTAGGGAATCTCCACCTCACAGTGTAAGAGATGTGATTAGTTGAAATTGAGTGATATAGGAGCATGGTCTGAGAGGGTGATGGGGTGTATTTTAGTTTCTCTAATTCTAGCGCTAAATTAAGCCAAGAGCTTTTTTATCGTTGGTGTCGTATACTCCTACCATCACCAATGCGGGTTTTCAACCGTTAAGTGGGCAATAATAAAACGTCCCTCAGGGTCACTTTCTCGTTTAGTTATCGTGTAATTTAGATTTCTCTTGTTAAGTGTAGTCAGTCCACGGGTCATCCATTACTTATGGAATATATCTCTTCCTAACAGGAAGCTGCAAGAGGATCACCCAAGCAGAGCTGCTATATAGCTCCTCCCCTCACATGTCATATTCAGTCATTCTCTTGCAGCCTAACTAAAGATAGGTCGCTGTGAGAGGTCTGTGGTGTTTTTTAACTTAGTTTATTTCTACAATCAAAAGTTTGTTATTTTAAATGGCACCGGAGTGTGCTGTTTATTCTCAGGTAGCATTAGAAGAAAAATCTGCCTGCGTTTTCTATGATCTTAGCAGACGTAACTAAGATCCACTGGCTGTTCTCATCTGAGGAGTGAGGTAACTTCAGAGAAGGGGAATAGCATGCAGGGCCCCCCTGCAAATGAGGTATGTGCAGTAATTATTTTTCTGAGGAATGGAATTGACTGAGAAAATACTGCTGATACCAATGTAAAGTAAGTTCAGCCTTAAATGCAGTGATAGCGACTGGTATTAGGCTGATGAGTGTGTGTACACTGAATGTATTTTTCTAATGAATGGAATTGACTCTGAAAATACTGTTAATACTGAAATAATGTATGAGCCTTAACTGCAGTAAAAGCGACTGGTAGCAGGCTTATTAATAACAATTCATAACTTTTCAAATGTATGTTTAAAACGTTTACTGGCATGTTAATCGTTTTTTGTGAGGTACTTGGTGATAAAACTTATTGGGGCATGATTTTTACCACATGGCCATCTTTGTTTTCTGCATAGAAACAGTTTTCTGAGCTTCCCCACTGTTGTAATATGAGTGGGAGGGGCCTATTTTGCGCTTTTTTGCGCAGTAAAAATTCAGTCACAATCTGTCTACTTCATCCTCCATGATCCAGATCGTCTCTAGAGAGCTCAGGGGTCTTCAAAATTCATTTTGAGGGAGGTAATCAGTCACAGCAGACCTGTGACAGTGTGTTTTGACTGTGAGAAAAACGTTAATTATTAAATTGTTATCCGTTTTTGGGTATTAAGGGGTTAATCATCCATTTGCTGGTGGGTGCAATCCTTTGCTAACTTAATACATTTACTGTGAAAAATTGGTTGCTATAACTATTTTGGTTCATTGTTATTTCAACTGTGACAGCTTTTTGTGCTTCTTAAAGGCACAGTAGCGTTTTTTATATTGCTTGTAAATTTATTTAGAAAAGTATTTCCAAGCTTGCTAGTCTCATTGCTAGTCTGTTTAAACATGTCTGACACAGATGAATCTCTTTGTTCACTATGTTTAAAGGCCAATGTAGAGCCCAATAGAAATTTGTGTACTAATTGCATTGATGCTACTTTAAATAAAAGTCAATCTTTACATGTAAAGAAATTATCACCAGACAACGAGGGGGAAGTTATGCCGACTAACTCTCCTCACGTGTCAGTACCTTCGCCTCCCGCTCAGGAGGTGCGTGATTTTGTGGCGCCAAGTACATCAGGGAGGCCCTTACAAATCACTTTGCAAGACATGGCTACTGTTATGACAGAAGTATTATCTAAATTGCCAGAATTAAGAGGCAAGCGCGATAGCTCTGGGTTAAGGACAGAGCGCGCGGATGAGGTGAGAGCCATGTCAGATACTGCGTCACAGTTTGCAGAACGTGAAGACGGAGAGCTTCATTCTGTGGGTGACGGATCTGATCCAGGGAGACTGGATTCAGAGATTTCTAATTTTAAATTTAAGCTTGAGAACCTCCGCATATTGCTAGGGGAGGTATTAGCAGCTCTGAATGATTGTAACACGGTTGCAATTCCAGAAAAATTATGTAGGTTGGATAGATACTATGCGGTACCGGTGTGTACTGACGTGTTTCCTATACCTAAAAGGCTTGCAGAGATTATTAGCAAGGAGTGGGATAGACCTGGTGTGCCTTTTTCCCCTCCTCCCATATTTAGGAAAATGTTTCCTATAGACGCCACCACACGAGACTTATGGCAGACGGTCCCTAAGGTGGAGGGAGCAGTTTCTACTTTAGCTAAGCGTACCACTATCCCGGTGGAAGATAGCTGTGCCTTTTCAGATCCAATGGATAAGAAATTAGAGGGTTACCTTAAGAAAATGTTTGTTCAACAAGGTTTTATCTTACAGCCCCTTGCATGCATTGCGCCTGTCACTGCTGCAGCGGCATTCTGGTTTGAGTCTCTGGAAGAGGCCATTCGCACAGCTCCATTGGATGAAATTATGAACAAGCTTAAAGCACTTAAGCTAGCTAACGCATTTGTTTCTGATGCCGTCGTACATTTAACCAAACTTACGGCTAAGAACTCCGGATTCGCCATCCAAGCGCGCAGAGCTCTATGGCTTAAATCCTGGTCAGCTGACGTGACTTCTAAATCTAAATTGCTTAATATTCCTTTCAAAGGGCAGACCTTATTCGGGCCCGGCTTGAAAGAAATTATAGCTGACATTACGGGAGGTAAGGGCCATGCTCTACCTCAGGACAGGGCCAAATCAAAGGCCAAACAGTCTAATTTTCGTGCCTTTCGTAACTTCAAGGCAGGAGCAGCATCAACTTCCTCCGCTCCAAAACAGGAAGGAGCTGTTGCTCGTTACAGGCAGGTCTGGAAAGTTAACCAGTCCTGGAACAAGGGCAAGCAGGCCAAGAAACCTGCTGCTGCCCCCAAGACAGCATGAAGAGAGGGCCCCCTATCCGGAAACGGATCTAGTGGGGGGCAGACTTTCTCTCTTCGCCCAGGCTTGGGCAAGAGATGTCCAGGATCCCTGGGCGTTGGAGATCATATCTCAGGGATATCTCCTGGACTTCAAAACTTCTCCTCCACGAGGGAGATTTCATCTTTCAAGGTTATCAGCAAACCAAATAAAGAAAGAGGCGTTTCTACGCTGTGTACAAGACCTCTTACTAATGGGGGTGATCCACCCAGTTCCGCGGACGGAACACGGGCAGGGATTCTATTCAAATCTATTTGTGGTTCCCAAGAAAGAGGGAACCTTCAGACCAATCTTGGACTTAAAAATCCTAAACAAATTTCTAAGAGTTCCATCATTCAAAATGGAAACTATTCGAACCATCCTTCCCATGATCCAAGAGGGTCAGTACATGACCACAGTGGACTTAAAGGATGCCTACCTTCACATACCGATTCACAAGGATCATTATCGGTACCTAAGATTTGCTTTCCTAGACAGGCATTACCAGTTTGTAGCTCTTCCCTTCAGATTAGCTACGGCTCCAAGAATCTTTACAAAAGTTCTGGGCTCACTTCTGGCGGTACTAAGACCGCGAGGCATAGCGGTGACTCCGTACCTAGACGACATTCTGATACAAGCGTCAAGTTTTCAAACTGCCAAGTCTCATACAGAGATAGTTCTGGCATTTCTGAGGTCGCATGGGTGGAAGGTGAACGTGGAAAAGAGTTCTCTATTACAACTTACAAGAGTTCCCTTTCTAGGGACTCTTATAGATTCTGTAGAGATGAAAATTTACCTGACAGAGGCCAGGTTATTAAAACTTCTAAATGCTTGCCGTGTCCTTCATTCCATTCCACACCCGTCAGTAGCTCAGTGCATGGAAGTAATCGGCTTAATGGTAGCGGCAATGGACATAGTACCATTTGCGCGCCTGCATCTCAGAACGCTGCAATTGTGCATGCTAAGTCAGTGGAACAGGGATTACTCAGATTTGTCCCCCCTACTAAATCTGGATCAAGAGACCAGAGATTCTCTTCTATGGTGGCTTTCTCGGCCACATCTGTCCAAGGGGATGACCTTTCACAGGCCAGATTGGACGATTGTAACAACAGACGCCAGCCTTCTAGGCTGGGGCGCAGTCTGGAACTCCCTGAAAGCTCAGGGATTATGGACTCAGGAGGAGAAACTCCTCCCAATAAATATTCTGGAATTAAGAGCAATATTCAATGCTCTCCTAGCTTGGCCTCAGTTAGCAACTCTGAGGTTCATCAGATTTCAGTCGGACAACATCACGACTGTGGCTTACATCAACCATCAAGGGGGAACCAGAAGTTCCCTAGCGATGTTGGAAGTCTCAAAGATAATTCGCTGGGCAGAGTCTCACTCTTGCCGCCTGTCAGCGATTTACATCCTAGGCGTGGAGAACTGGGAGGCGGATTTTCTAAGTCGCCAGACTTTTCATCCGGGGGAGTGGGAACTTCATCCGGAGGTCTTTGCTCAACTGATTCATCGTTGGGGCAAACCAGATCTGGATCTCATGGCGTCTCGTCAGAATGCCAAGCTTCCTTGTTACGGATCCAGGTCCAGGGACCCGGGAGCGGTGCTGATAGATGCTCTGACAGCCCCTTGGGTCTTCAACATGGCTTATGTGTTTCCACCATTCCCGATGCTTCCTCGTTTGATTGCCAAGATCAAACAGGAGAGAGCTTCGGTGATTCTGATAGCGCCTGCGTGGCCACGCAGGACCTGGTATGCAGACCTAGTGGACATGTCGTCCTGTCCACCGTGGTCTCTGTCTCTGAGACAGGACCTTCTAATTCAGGGTCCTTTCAACCATCCAAATCTAATTTCTCTTAGGCTGACTGCATGGAGATTGAACTCTTGATTCTATCAAAGCGTGGCTTCTTGGAGTCGGTTATTGATACCTTAATACAGGCTAGGAAGCCTGTTACCAGAAAAATTTACCATAAGATATGGCGTAAATATTTATATTGGTGCGAATCCAAGAGTTACTCATGGAGTAAGGTTAGGATTCCTATGATATTGTCCTTTCTACAAGAGGGTTTAGAAAAGGGCTTATCTGCTAGTTCGTTAAAGGGACAGATTTCTGCTCTGTCTATTCTTCTACACAAACGTCTGGCTGAAGTTCCAGACGTTCAGGCTTTTTGTCAGGATTTAACTAGGTTTAAGCCTGTGTTTAAGACTGTTGCTCCGCCGTGGAGCTTAAACTTAGTTCTTAATGTTCTTCAAGGCGTCCCATTTGAACCCCTTCATTCCATTGATATCAAGCTGTTATCCTGGAAGGTTTTGTTTTTGATGGCTATTTCCTCGGCTCGAAGAGTCTCTGAGTTATCTGCCTTACATTGTGATTCTCCTTATCTGATTTTTCATTCAGACAAGGTAGTTCTGCGTACTAAACCTGGGTTCTTACCTAAGGTAGTTACTAACAGGAATATCAATCAAGAGATTGTTGTTCCATCACTGTGTCCTAACCCTTCTTCAAAGAAGGAACGACTTTTGCATAATCTGGACGTAGTCCGTGCCCTGAAGTTCTATTTGCAGGCAACTAAAGATTTTCGTCAAACTTCTTCCCTGTTTGTCGTTTACTCTGGACAGAGAAGAGGTCAAAAGGCTTCGGCTACCTCTCTCTCTTTTTGGCTTCGTAGCATAATACGTTTAGCCTATGAGACTGCTGGACAGCAGCCTCCTGAAAGGATTACAGCTCATTCTACTAGAGCTGTGGCTTCCACCTGGGCCTTTAAAAATGAGGCCTCTGTTGAACAGATTTGCAAGGCTGCGACTTGGTCTTCGCTTCACACCTTTTCAAAATTTTACAAATTTGACACTTTTGCTTCTTCGGAGGCTATTTTTGGGAGAAAGGTACTTCAGGCAGTGGTTCCTTCTGTTTAATGTTCCTGCCTTGTCCCTCCCTTCATCCGTGTACTTTAGCTTTGGTATTGGTATTCCATAAGTAATGGATGACCCGTGGACTGACTACACTTAACAAGAGAAAACATAATTTATGCTTACCTGATAAATTTATTTCTCTTGTAGTGTAGTCAGTCCACGGCCCGCCCTGTCTTTAAGGCAGATCTAAATTTTAATTAAACTCCAGTCACCACTGCACCCTATGGTTTCTCCTTTCTCGTCTGCTTTGGTCGAATGACTGAATATGACATGTGAGGGGAGGAGCTATATAGCAGCTCTGCTTGGGTGATCCTCTTGCAGCTTCCTGTTAGGAAGAGATATATTCCATAAGTAATGGATGACCCGTGGACTGACTACACTACAAGAGAAATAAATTTATCAGGTAAGCATAAATTATGTTTTTTGCGAATTAGTATGGCTGCCCATCGCTCTCTGTGCATTTTATATGCGGTGTGAATTACCTCTGCTACCCACATCTGTGGTGTTCTCGTGTGTTTAAGTGCATTTCCTCTAGTATCGCTTTGTCAGCTCTTTGAGATTTCAGGTAGTTTGGAATGGCTTTTCTCTTTATGGGGGAGGTGATACCTCCCACATTCCATGCCATCACCTTAAGTGCTCTGTCATGGGATGGGATAGGGTGCTGTGTGTATGGTAATATGGGTGTCACAATGTATGTCATAAGTTGTGGTGAGACTTACATCTGGAGGAAATAGCATCACTATCTGGGGATCCTCAGCTAGTAGTCGTTGTGTTGGGGGCTCCAAGGACCAAAGTGTCGGATGAATAGATTACTATAAGGTAAGAGAGAAATGTGAGTAAACCAAATATTTTGCAGGGTACAGAAAGAAAAAAACAACAACAAAAATAACCAAAACAACATTTAAATAACAATTACTGAGGGAACCTTGTGTAGAGGGTATGTACTCTTTTCCATCTTGATGGGAGGAGAGTCCAGTGCTTCATTCATTACTTGTGGGAAATAAGAACCTGGCCACCAGGAGGAAACAAAGACACCCCAGTCAAAGGCTTAAATACCTCCTCCACTCCCCTCATCCCACAGTAATTTTTTGCCTTTCGTCACAGGAGGTTGGCAGAGAAGTGTCGGAAGATTTGGAGTAGTCTCTTATGGAGGGTAGTACTCTTTGAAATGGGACTGGAGTTTTAAGTAATCCTGTCAGCCTCTCAGTGAGAGCATGGATGAAAATTAGAGTCCGGAGATGCATCTCTGCGAAACCATCCAGGCTCATGTTAACAGCTCCTTGGCAATCAGCGTTGATGAGTTTCGCTGCCTGCCTTTATTAACTCAAGTCCATGTCAGGAGCAATGCTGCTAACCTGTCACACCTAAAGGGCCATGTTCCTGTTACACGGCATAGATCTGGTATTCATTTATACACATATGATAACGCAAGAAGACAGGGTCACAGTGTGTCTCCTTTTATCTGTATAGAATCATGGGTTATTATCCCTGAAAATGGGATTATTGAACAGGGGGGATTTATGCATAATATCTTTATTGTGTTAATGCTACGTCATGTGTGATATGAGGCTCTAGCAATGTGTGAACAGTCAGGTGAAGATTGGCATGTTTTCTCTATAGTGCAGGGGCGGTCCTGCATGACATTCCATGTGACTGGGTGTGGCCTCTCTAACTTCCTCTTTCCTGATCGGCATATGCGGGAGACATAACGGTTTTTCCATGGTTCGGGTCATAGGAGGTGGTGAGTGCCCCGGCCATTGGTGTATAAAGGTGCCATTTAATCTATCAAAGTCCGTATTAAATGCGCAAGCTATGGAGGACTCTGATATGTTAGAAGATACTTCCTCTTTAATTAAATCTAATACCTGTATTTATTGTGAGGAGGTACAGGTTGATCCGCCTGCTCAACTGTGTTCGATATGCTTTGATAAGCTTGCAATATCTAAAAAGAATAAGATATTTAGTACTACTGAGCCGTCCACCTCTGATGGTTCTCTGTCCCGCGAGGTGCGTTCCCAACATTCATCTCCGACTACACATGTAGCTCCCCAAGGCCCTACTTATCAGGGCCTCGTGGCCGCCAGATTTCGCTGCCCAGTTGCAAGAGGCAGTTTCTGCGGCCTTCCATGCCCTACCACGCCCTGCGAAGTGCAAGCGAAGGGAAATACATAGCCTTCCGTTCCAGGGGTCATCTACTCCGTTGGATGTCTCCCTGCGAAGCGCAAGCGAAGGGAAATACATAGCCTTCCGTCCCAGGGGTCATCTACTCCGTTGGATGTCTCTTAGAGATTATCCGATAAAGAGGACGCCTCCGACTCGTCGGAGGGCGCTCTCTCTGGGACGGAAACGGCGTCTTCTAGACCTCCGGCTACGGAGGAGCCAGATTTTACGTTTAAGATGGAGCATTTGCGCTTTTTACTGAAAGAAGTGCTTACTACGTTGGAGGTTCCGGAACCGAAACTTCCGGAAGAACCTTCGAGGACAGGGTGGTGCCTCAGACCTTCCCAGTTCCCGTGAAGATGGCTACGATTATTAAGAATGAGTGGGAGAAACTAGGCTTGTCCTTTTCTCCATCTACCTCTTTTAAAAAGCTGTTCCCCGTTCCGGACTCTAAGCTTGAGCTATGGGGGACATTCCTAAGGTGGATGGAGCTATCTCCACGCTCGCTAAGCGTATGACTTCCCCCTTGAGGATAGTTGATCGTTCAAAGAGCCCATGGATAAAAAGTTAAAATCTATGTTGAGAAAGATGTTCCAACTCATGGGGTTTGTTTTCCAACCGGCAGCGGCTATCGCTGCAGTGGCTGGAGCGGCTACCTATTGGTGTGACGCACTGTCAGCTATGGTTGAGGTTGAGACTCCCCTCGAGGAGATACAGGAAAATATTAAGGCCTTAAGGGTCGCAAATTCTTTTATCTGTGATGCAAATATGCAGGTTATTCTCCTAAATGCTAAGACATCAGTTTTCTCTGTTCTAGCCCGTAGGGCTCTGTGGTTAAAGTCGTGGTCTGCGGACATGACTTTCAAGTCTTGATTACTATCCCTTCCGTTTCAGAGGAAAGTTCTTTTTGGTCCAGGCCTGGACTCTATCATATCCACGGTCACGGGAGGCAAGGGTGCTTTCCTTCCGCAGGATAAGAAGAATAAGCCTAAGGGCTCTACTATTCGTCCCTTTCGTACGGACAAGTCTCAACGCCAGCAGGATCCTTGAGTTCTGGAGGTTATCACCCAGGGTTACAGGATAGGGTTCAAGACTCATCCGCCCAGGGGCAGATTCCTCCTGTCAAACCTATCATCAAGACCAGAGAAGAGAGACGCCTTTCTAGAGTGTTTGAGGGATCTCTCATCTCTCTGAGTAATCGTCCCAGTACCTCTAGCAGAAAGAGGTCTATGGTACTATTCAAACCTTTTCATGGTCCCAAAGAAGGAGGGCACGTTCCACCGAATTCTGGACCTAAAGTGCCTAAACAAGTTTCTGTCAGTCCCATTGTTCAAAATGGAGATGATCAGATCGATTCTGCCCCTAGTTCAAGAGGATGACAATAGACTTGAAGAATGCCTACCTTCACGTGCCAATCCACAAGGACCAAGTCAGGCTCCTAAGATTCGCATTTCTGGACCAACACTTTGTAACCCTACCATTCGGTCTGGCGACTGCCCCAAGAGTCTTTACGAAGGTTCTGTGGGCGCTGCTCGTGGAAGCCAGAGGTATTGCGGTGGCTCCTTATCTGGACGATATTCTGGTCCTGGCTCTGTCCGGCAGTCTCACGGAGGACCACTCGAGGGCTCTTCTCCTTTGATCCCATGGATGGAAGATAAATGAAGGAAAGAGCTCTCTGGTTCCCAGCAACAGGGTGAAGTTCCTGGGTACAATAATAGATTTGTGAGGTAATAATAAACCTAGTAAGTGGATCACAACTGCAGACAACAAATAGAGAGTTATAGTATAGGTCTTTATATGGTATTCACAGTTCTTTAGTTGATGGCTTGATTTGTTTGTTACAGGAGAGAGATTCGTCAAGGTCCTGTATTTGGATGCACAATGAAACTGTGGTTAGGTCAGAGCTATGGGAGTGGAATCCCTTTTATTAGATGAGATGTTTAAAGTCCGTTTTATGTGACAGACAAGTAGTTCTTTTTTGGCACTGAGCGAACTAGGAGAATTACAGCTGATATGTGTGTTGCTTACACGTAGTTCCTGCAACAGAGGCAAAATACAGTGTAAAGAGATTGCTCCGTGAGATCCGCTATGACGCAGTGCTGGGGGTGTGTGAGGATCTACCAATTGGATGCGCTGAACTGCTGACAGTCTTATATTGGAGGATGAGCAACCAGAGTTTTACGGGTTATGCAGCTGTTGAGCTGTGTGATTCAAGGCAATAGTAAGAGATGATTCTTGAGTCCTGGAGTACCTTTATATGTATTTCTATGCGGTACCTTATGTTGGGATCTCTGCTTAGGAAACCGCTATGGCGGTAAAGTCTGGTTGTCAAACAGCTGCAGTGCTGCAGGAATAACGTGCATGTTAGCCGAGTTTATAAAGTCCCGAGAAAGCTGTAGGAAAGGTATCCGGAGACGAGCAGGGATTATCAATCAGTTCAGTAGGTGATATCCAGCAGGAATTATCTAAATCTTACGAAAAAGACAGATTAGAACAGTAAAAGCCAGGAGAGTTTAGGGAAGAGCTTGTTCAGACAAACGTTAACTCTACTCTGCTAAACAATTAATTGCAAGGTCTGTGAGGGAGGTGCAAGGTTTTGTAGGGAAGGTTTACAGGTGTATACACCAGAGCAAAAGTTCCTGACAAGATTCCATATCTATGAAGATATTCTTGACAGATCAGAGACGTTCCAAGATTGCGTCCAGCTGTCTTGTCCTTCAGACCTCCTCAAGGCCATCTGTGGCCAGGTGTATGTAGGTGATCGGGCTCATGGTTTCCAGCATAGATGTCATTCCTTTCGCCAGATTCCATCTCAGACCTCTGCAGTTATGCATGTTGAGACAATGGAATGGTGATCACTTAGATCTATCCCAGCAAATATCTCTAGACAATCGAGCGAGGGAATCCCTCTCTTGGTGGGTCTGTACAGGACAGCTGTCCCAGGGGACATCCTTCTTGAGACCATCCTGGAAGATTGTGACCACGTATACAAGTCTTTCAGGTTGGGGAGCTGTTTGGGGTGCCAGAAGGGCACAGGGCAGGTGGACTCAGGAGGAGTGGACCCTACCGATAAATATCCTGGAACTAAGAGCAATATTCAACGCACTGAGGGCTTGGCCCCTCTTGGAGTCGTTCTGCTTCATCAGATTCCAGTCGGACAACATTACCTCAATGGCGTACATAAACCATCAGGGGGGAACGAGGAGCTCCCTAGCCATGAGGGAGGTGTCTCGGATTCTGGAATGGGCAGAGACCCACAGCTGTTCGCTCTCAGCGATCCACATTTCCTCAGCAGGCAATCGTTTCACCCCAGGGAATGGTCTCTCCATCCCAAGGTGTTTGCGGAGATCTTCAAAAGATGGGGGACACCGGAGATAGATTTAATGGCGCCCATACTCAACTTCAAGTTACCCAGATACGGGTCGCGGTCCAGGGATCCCGAGGCAGAGCTGATAGATGCCTTTGCGGTTCCTTGGGAGTTCAACCTGATTTACATTTTTCCCCCATTGCCACTTCTTCCTCGAGTGGTGGTCCGCATCAAACGGGAGCAAGCTTCGACCATTCTGATTGCTCCGTTGTGGCCATGGAGAAGGTGGTTTGCGGATCTGGTGGGAATGTCGTCGTCTCCTCCATGGAGGTTACCCTGTCACAGAGATCTGCTGGTTCAGGGTCCTTTTCTCCACCAAAAACTCGAATCTCTGAGGCTGACTGCGTGGAGATTGAACACCTAGTCTTGGCCAAGAGAGAGTTCTCGGAGAGAATGATTCATACTCTCATTCAGGCCAGGAAACCGGTCACTTGTCACATCTATCATAGGGTGTGGAGGACCTATTTATCCTGGTTTGAGGAACATGGATATCACTGGCACATAATTCCAGGATTGCGGCTTTTCTTCAAAATGGTCTGGATAAGGGCCTTGCCACCATTTCCTTTAAAGGGACAGATTTTGACCTTATTGGTTCTGTTACAAAAGAAGCTAGCGGAGCTTCCTGATATTCAGTCCTTTGTTCAGGCTTTGTCCAGAATCAGACCGGTATAGACCTTCTGCTCCTCCTTGGAGCTTGAACTTGGTTCTTAATGTTTTGCAGAGGGCTCTGTTTGAGCCTATGCATGCACTTGACATTAAGATTCTTTCCTGAAAGGTTCTATTTCTTCTGGCTATTGCATCGGCTCGCAATCTGAGCCCCCTTACCTGTTTTTTCACGCTGATAAGGCTGTGCTTCGCACTGGATTGGGATTTCTTCCCAAGGTGGTGTCAGATGGTAACATCAATCAGGAGATAGTAGTTCCTTCCTTGTGTCCTAACCATTCTTTGTCTAAGGAAAGGTTCCTGCATAACTTGGATGTGGTTCGAGCCTTGGAGTTTTAGCTTCTGGCCACGAAAGATTTCAGACAGACATTGTCCTTGTTTGTTGTGTATTCAGGGAAGCGTAGGGGGCAGAGGGCCTCTTCCACTTCTCTGTCTTTTTGGTTGAGGGGCATTATCCGTTTGGC
Organism: Bombina bombina; assembly: GCF_027579735.1. Classification (NCBI taxonomy): domain Eukaryota; kingdom Metazoa; phylum Chordata; class Amphibia; order Anura; family Bombinatoridae; genus Bombina; species Bombina bombina. The sequence continues at coordinate 798,691,980 of NC_069499.1, read as the reverse complement.
CTATAAGACAGCGGGACATAAGTCTCCTCAGAGGATTACGGCTCACTCAACTAGAGCTGTGGCCTCTTCTTGGGCCTTTAAGAACTAGGCCTCTGTGAAGCTGATTTGTAAGGCGGCTACTTGTTCTTCCTCACATACTTTTACATAGTTTTACAAATTTGATGTTTTTGCTTCGGCGGAAGCTGTTTTGGGAGAAAGGTTCTGCAGGCTGTGGTGCCCTCAGTATAGGGTCTGCCTCCTTTTACCCTCCTGTTTTTGTTCATTCAGTGTCCTCTACAGCTTGGGTATTTGTTCCCACAAGTAATGAATGAAGAAGTGGACTCTCCTCCCATTAAGATGGAAAACATAAATTATGCTTACCTGATAATTTAATTTCCATCTGTGGGAGGAGAGTCCACTGCTCCTGCCCGTTTGCTCAGGTGGGCGGACCTAAATTTAATATTATTCTTCTGGCACCATTTATACCCTGATATTTCTTCTACTGTTCCTTGTTCCCTTGGCAGAATGACTGGGGGATGAGGGGAGTGGGGGAGGTACTTAAGCCTTTGGCTGGGGTGTCTTTGCCTCCTCCTGGTGGCCAGGTTCTTATTTCCCACAAGTAATGAATGAAGCAGTGGACTCTCCTCCCACAGATGGAAATTAAATTATCAGGTAAGCATACTTTATGTTTTTTTCATTTTACACATCAAGTCCCTCTCCATAAGAGTAGAGGGAATCTTTTATCTTTAAGGTATATATGTGATAAATACTTCCCTCTGTTTGAGGGGAGGTTTTTAGTCTTTATCTCCTATTGAAAGTAGGGATTTTGTCCTCTTAATCAGGTAGCGTTAGATTCTGCTGATGATCTCTTTCCTTCTTCCATCTCTTCTTTAGCCAGGTAAATATGTAAGCTTTTCGTTGAGTCAAAGAATTTGGGTCCTCAAGAGGTTTGTAACTTCAGCTTTGCTGGAAAGAGTAAAGACACAGAGAGCCCCTTCTCCAGAAGTTGTCTGCAATATGGAGAGAATTCTTTCTGCCGTTTGGCTATTTCTGCAGAGTAGTCCTGGAACAGGTAGACACGTTTACCCTCATATTCCAGGGCTGGTGATTGTCTGTATACACTAAGAATCTGGATGTTGTCCTTGAAGTTCAAATATTTTACCATCACCTATCTTGGCGGTCCATTTAGGTTGATTTGACGTCCTGGCAGTCCCACTCTTTCCACCTCAAAGGGGGTATTTTCTTCAGGTATTTTTAACAGGCGGGGTAGAATGTTCTCCACAAAGTTCAAAAGAGCAGTATTGGGTATGGATTTGGGTAGGCCCACTATTCTCAGATTATTACGACTGACCAATTTTCTAAGTCATCCACTTTATCCATGAGAATTTTATTCTGTTTCTGTAGGTTTGTGAAACTAAGCAAAGTTTCCTGTTGTCTGTCCTCTTTGCTCTGCTTGGACCAATCTTGTGTTGAATGCCTTAAATTCTGAGTTTAGTGAGTCCACTCCAGTCTGGAGTCTTTACATTTGTGGCTTGAAGAGGGCTGAAAGTTGTGACACTATGGGCGTGTCTTGGGGTTCTTGGTTATAATTTTCTGATGTGGGGCGCTCCGATCCTGATGTTTCAGGTTGATGTTTAGATTTCCTCTCAGTCTGCTTCTGTCTGTGCGACATTCTGTCCGTCTGTTTATTATACGTATCGTAATACTTAAAGGGACATGGTCTGTAAGGAATATCCACATGGATATGGAGTCTATTATAGTACCCAAGAAAAAACCCTGGTACTAGGAACAAGAAAAAACTCCTTACCAAATAAATCTTTCATCCATGAAATCAAAGAGAAACCCGAATGTCTGCTGCCAGACTACAGGATGGTGCTTGAACCAGAATCTAGTCCAAGAATGGAGCTACAGCTGCACCTCAGGTTCAGGTAACTGTAAGCATAACCCCTAGAACCTTCCGAAATAATCTTGGAGCAGTAGCTAGACCTAATGGAAGTGCAATAAGCTGGAAGTACTGGGCCAGGAACGCAACCCTTAGGAACTTGCCATGTTCCCTGTAGGTTGGAACACGAAGGCAAGCAGCCTTCCAATCTATAGTAATCGTGAATGTCCCTCCTGAACTAAGGGAGGGCTGAACCTTATCGTCACCCACTGGAACTAGGAGACAGATAGGAATTTGTTTAAGCACCTTACGTCCAGAAAATGGGCGGAATCCTACCATTGATATAAGAGGATGAATTACTATCCCCAACCCTCCTTACGAGAGTTACTGGGACAAAACTCTGAAGGAGAATAAAACCTGCCTCTTACTTGCAAAGGCTTCCCTCTCTTTGTAGGAAAATCTGCCCTTGAAAAGACTTAAATTTGAAGCATAGCTATGACCTCTAGGACCCATAGATCCTGCATGTCCCTGAATCAAGCATCTGAAAAGAGCAATAGAGCTGTCCTCAACGCGATCCAAGACAGGACCTGCGACTGGCCTCTCCTGAAAACCTAGGTACGGCTGCCTCTGCTCTGCTTGGATTATTCCAGGACTGAGACGGATTACAAGAACACTTGGATTGCTCCGTGTAGCGAAGGTCTCTGACTCTGGGCTATAATAATAAACAATATGTTGTCTTTCAACAACGGTATAAATTAGGCATTCTGCCTGACAGGGCTGTGAAGGATGTGAACCCATGACTCTGTGTTTACTGTTCTGTTTGCTGATGTGAAGAATCACAGTCGGCTTCTCTGAACTGTCAAATCTTCCCCTCAGCAGAAGGCAAGATTAGGAAACAGAGGTTATTTCTGTCATAGGCATCCAAGGCCTGAAACTAAGTCCTAGCTTAGGGGCTGGGAATCTGTGACAGACACAGAAAAAAGAATCGGAAGCTCTAAATCCCTAATTCCTACTCTAAAATATCGAGGGAACAACACCTTGAATTGAGACAGAGATGCTTCAATAGAAGCCTCCCGAAAAAAGCATAAACTAAGTTTTTAGAATGAAAACATCCTTCAGAAAAGAGTTCCCACTATACAAGAGCTCTGAAACTAAACTATCCCAAACGGAATAGAACAAAATTAGACAAGTGCACAAAAAGTGATAGCCAAGTAGGGAAGTGGAAACACACAACCCCCACTAGAGCCCGGAACTGGGAATCTTAAAAACAAAAAAGAATAAACGAAAAGCATAGAAGCTTTATCGTTCTCCACCCACTTAATCAAATTTGATATCTGACTTAGGGCTCTGAGATTCGACTTGTAGATCAGTATGAGGAATCTCTAATACTGTCAAAACTTCTCTTAGACGCAAGCGCAGACGTGCTATTCTGAGTCGAAAAGCGAGATCCTCCTCAACCGGAGGACAAGAAGCATCCGACTCCGACCCAGAAGGCCTCTCCGCAGTCTCAGGGAGAACTGCATCTCTGGATGATTGATCGGATACAACCGTCATCTTACATGATGCTCCCTGATTAGGGGTGCATGGATTAAACCTTTGTTTGCGCGTAGCCGTATGAAGCAAAACGGCTAAGGCCGCAGACAGTGCCATATAGAACTGCGCAGTAAAGTTTGGTGGAAAAAGACCCCCTCCAGGCGGAGGAGCAGTAGTGTAAGGGGAAACTGTATGTGTAGGATCAGCTGAATGCAGGGAACACGCCTCGCGGGACGAAGGCTCCTCAGAGGCGGACGGCTCAGCAGCATCTGACCTCTCCACACTGGTAGATGAAAACACCCTGTTGCGGCATATGGAACACAATTGAGAGGGCTGGACTACCCGGGCCTCCTCACAATATACACAGGTATCAAATTCTGACGTAGAGGGAGCCCCCTCTAAAGATTCAGCATCCTCCATAACTAGGTAACTTTTAATGAGATAAAGTAACAGTAGGCACCATTACCCCCCAATGGCTGGGGCACTCACCACCTCCTATGACGCAGACAGATTAGAGACAATTCGTTCCTCTCCGTAGTCACTCAGTCAAGAACAGGAAATGGAAAACATGACCACACCCGGTCACACGGTGCGCAGCGCAGGAACCGCCCCTGCTAAGGAAAAGTGCGCCAAGTCAATAAAACTGTGCAGCTCCCAAAATAAAATTTCAACCTGTACGTTCCATATCAGCCTATGAGCCCAAAGCATCTCACACATAAAGCAGCATAAACCACATAACCAAATATGATTAAACACCCTACTGTTCAATAATCCCCCTAAGGAAATATTAACCCTTGATTAAATAAAGATAAAGGAGCCACACTGTGATCCTGTCTTCTAGCGTTAACATAAAAGTAAAAAAAAAAAAAAATTAAATGATCTTACCGGAATCTACAGTATGTCGTGGAACAGAAACACGGTCCTTCAAGTGTGACAGACTGTAGCATCGCTTCTGACATAGACTTGAGTGATGAAAAGCAGGCAGCGAAACTCGTCAACGCTGATTGCTTAGAAGCTGTTAATATGAGTGTGGATGGGTTCGCAGAAAGACTCTCCCTGCATCTCCAGACCCTAACTTTCATCAATGCTCTTACTGAGAGGCTGACAAGACAGGGCAGATATCCTTCCTAAGGAACTACTCCGAATCTTCTGACACTTCTCTGCCAACCTCCTGTGACGAAAGGCAAAGAATGACCGGGATATGAGGGAAGTAGGGGGAGTATTTAAAGGGACATTAAACACTAAATACACGCTAGATAGAATGATGCATTCAAAGAAAAGATTAGTCCATGAGTAACATGTAGATGTATTTTTTAAAGTTTCATTAGTTGTTTAAAAAGTGACAAAATAAGTGTAAAGTTTTAGTATCTATAAAACACTGGGAGCTGCCATGTTGTAACTTGTGTTACCTTCTCTGCTGTGGCCAATTAGGGTTAGTTATAATTAGGTCACTAGAGTGTGCAGCCAATGGTTGTGCTGGATTTAACAGTGTTCTGCACTTCCATTTCTAACATGAGCTGAAAAGCTCACAATTTAAATTACAGGCAAAGAGGACAAAAAAAATAATGAAAGTATATTGCAGAGTTGTTTTATTATATACAATTTATCATTTTATATTACCATCTCAAAGTGTTTAATGTCCCTTTAAGCCTTTGGCTAGGGTGTCTTTGCCTCCTCCTGGTGGCCAGGTTCAGTATTTCCCAACAGTAAGGAATGATGCTGTGGACTCTCCTCATATTAAGAAGGAAATACTAAGAGAACAAAGCAAATTTGATGATATAAGTAAATTAGAAAGTTGTTTAAAATTGCATGCCCTATCTGAATCATGAAAGTTTAATTTGGACCTTACTATCCCTTTAAGGGATACAATGTTTAGCTAAACTTCTACAAGATGCCATGTGTAGCTGCCTTTTGTGATGTGTAATTGATCTCTAAGTAACATTTTTATTCTCTACCCATACAGGGCTTCTCCAAGCTCCCCCTAGTGGGTCAGTACACAGTGCGGAAGCAGCCGTACAATAATCTGAAGCACAAGTTCCCTTGGCTCTCTGAAGCTGGTCTTAGGCTTCTCAACTTCCTGTTCATGTACGACCCAAAAAAGAGGTAAGATGGGAAATCTGGAATAATTTGAATAAGGATAGCTTGATAATTAAATAAGCTTAGTGGAGAATAAGTATAAAGCGCCTGAAAAGGCTGGGTAATAACTGGCCCAACGTACTGACCAGACTTCAGTATAGTATAAAAGCCCTTAATACATTAAAATGACGTAAAAAAGCCCATAATCGGGGATTAAATGTTAAAATCTTGATTTATTACAAATAATAATGACATAAAAATAGATATAAAACCAAAATAAAATACAATGATAATGAGATATATAAAATCCGGATCTAGTAAGTCTCCTAAAATGTTCAATGAATATCCAAAAAGCTATCCTATGGGTAAAATCCAGAAAATACTTTGAAAGTCACATAGTCACAAAGGGTATGTCCTCCAAATGTTGAAAATGGCAAAACTGAAGTGATGCAAACGATGAGAAAATCAAAACTGAAGTGATGAAAAAAATCAAATGTAAAAGGTATGTGAAAAAATGTGAAAAGATATGAAAAAATAAGAAAAAAGGCAAAAATAAGTGACTATATATATATATATATATATATATATATATAAAAACAAAACAAATGGTTAAAAGTATTAGTGTAAAAAAGTGATGAAAAAATGTGATGAAAAAATGTGATGAAAAAATATGATGAAAAAATATATATTAGTCAAAAAGTGTGTTTAGCCAAAAAGTGTGAGAAAAAGTGAGACCAAAAAACACAATCCTCCAGAAATGGTCCTGATATTGGTTATGTCTGTAAATCCTATTTGATGTAGTGTCCCAGTATCAATCCTATTTGATGTAGTGCCCTATAAACAATAAAATAACATAGTGTATTCCGTATAGATAAAATAACAATCATTAGATTTTTGCTTACCCAGTATCGACGCGTTTCGGCCCCTATGAGGCCTTTTTTCTTATTTTTTCATATCTTTTCACATTTTTTCACATACCTTTTACATTTGATTGTTTCATCACTTCAGTTTTGATTTTCTCATCGTTTGCATCACTTCAGTTTTGCCATTTTCAACATTTGGAGGACATACCCTTTGTGACTATGTGACTTTCAAAGTATTTTCTGGATTTTACCCATAGGATAGCTTTTTGGACATTCATTGAACATTTTAGGAGACTTACTAGATCCGGATTTTATATATCTCATTATCATTGTATTTTATTTTGGTTTTATATCTATTTTTATGTCATTATTATTTGTAATAAAAGATTTTAACATTTAATCCCCGATTATGGGCTTTTTTACTTCATTTTAATGTATTAAGGGCTTTTATACTATACTGAAGTCTGGTCAGTACCTTGGGCCAGTTATTACCCAGCCTTTTCAGGCGCTTTATACTTATTCTCCACTATTTTGACAGTCCATTTGAGGCCAGCTAGGAGGCCTCACGTATAAAGCATAAGGGTAACCACCTGTGGTGCTTATCTATTTGTCTTATCTCAATTAAATAAGCTTGCATATCAGAATGAAATATGAGCAGTCTGGAGGGGTTTGCTGGATCTTATGCACCATTAATATCTGTGTTTCTTAGAGATTGCATGTTTTCAGTAGAGTTTGTAGAGTTTCAATGCGGTGCCACAGTTATCTCATTCATTCTGCTTTTGTGCCTGTTTCAGAGCCACAGCCGAAGACAGCCTAGCAAGCTCTTACTTCAAGGAGAAACCTTTACGTGAGTGTTCTAATTCTTCCTCTGACAATTTTGATGGGTATTATAAAAAGTAGATGTGCAGATTTCTATGTTCAAATATGGCAGCAGACAGTGGTAGTCTGCTGTTTTCGTGACCAGGTTTATTTTTGTAATAGTGCAACACACACAAAGAGTTGATCTTTTACATATATTTGTGTGTTGCACTATTACATGAAAAAAATCTGGCTTTGAAATGACGCTTCCTGCTGCCATATTTGACATTCGCTTTCACAAACAAACGCCAAATGTATAAATCTGCACGTCTAATAAAAAGTTCTAGCATTCTGTAATATGTTATTGCAAGCTGAAATGGAACACTTCCACAGCTGATACCTTGTTCATTAGAGACAATAGAGACTGTCACAGGCAGCATTGGTTTTTGGGACATAAAATTCAGAATTAAACTTCCATGGCTCAGATAGAGTAGGCAATTTTAAGAGATTTTTCAATGTAATTATTTTATTACATATACTTTGTTCTTTTGGTATGCATTACTGGGAGCTAGCTGCTGATTGGTGACTGCAATAGATGAATCTTGTCATTGGTTCACTTGATGTCTTCAGCTAGGTCCCAGTACTGCAATGCTGCTCTGAAACTGACTTTAACTGTGCGTGTTTCTCCCTTTGCAGGGGTTAAATACACAGTTATAATCAAGTAATTCTGCAATAATAAAATGCTCTAACACATTAGGACATTTTCTTCCTTCACTTTTTTTTTAAAAAAAGGGGGAAGGCAGGATTTATCTAACAGGGAAGTCTTTCATTACAAGTTTTGTAAACAAAACGGACTATTAAACGACATTAAGGAAATGTTCTGTGCTAGAGCGTTTTCTTTTTGCACTATTGCTTGCCTATATTTGTGTTTAAACCACAGCAAAAGTTACAGTAAAAGTCCACTCCGGTGTGACAATCTACTTCCCCTGCTTGTAATTGGCTAACAGGCCTGTATTTAGCTTGTGATTGGCAGTACATGACTGCTTAGTAGCTGACTTTTATGTGTAGGATCAGCTGAATGCAGAGGTAACAGTTTTTCAATGCAAAAATTGAGTGATTAAAGGGCCAGTGCATGACCCAGCTGTGCAACTAGTAATGCTGATTTTATCAGTGGCAGTTTCCATGTGGGACCAGCAGTGCTCTTCAGAATATTGCAGAAAGACAGTTGATAATTGGGTTGAGTAAAGAGGAGAGATAGATTTGGGTATCAACATATATGTGTCACTTGAACTCAAAGGAGTATATACATTTTCCAATAGAGGATGAAAAGATAGAAAAAAGCAAGAGCCCTAAGACAGAGCCTTGTGGCACTGCTGGGAGAAGTAAAGAACTAGAGGATATGCTTTTAAAGGATACTAAACAAGTGGTTTGAGAGATAGGAATGGGCTGTGTCTCAGAAGCTAAAATAATTTAGAATTTGTAAGAGTTGAGTATGGTTAACTGTGTTGAAGCAGCAGATAGATCCAGAAGAATTCGTAAGGAGTGGTGTCTCTTTGTTTAGCTGATAATGGATCATTTGTTACTTAAGTAAGAGCAGTTTCTGTTGAGTTTTTTGGGCAGAAACCAGATTGTAGGGGATCAAGTTAAGAGTTAGTTGAGAGAAACTGAGTTAGATCATTATAGACCTATCATTCCAATAATGTGGTGGTAAAGGGATGTAAGGAGACTAGACAATAGTTAGAAGGGGTCAATCTAGGGCTTTTTTTAGGATTGGTGTGATTAACGCACACTTGAAATATATTAATCTTTAAAGATATGAGTTAGGGCAGGGGTTAAGGAAGCAGAGAGAGAGGGGAGAAGTTGTGAAGGAATATTGTTAAGTGGACACTTTGTGAGATGAGAAGAAAATAGGAGTGTGAAGACTTTTTCCTCTGTTACAGAATGGGAGGGTAGAAGGGCAGGGCTTTGAGGGGTATAAGAGAGAGAGATGTCTTATCTAATTTTCTAAATATTATTTTTGACCATTTGTTTACATGTTGCTGATGCGTTATAGTTCAAACAAACAAAAAACACTTTGCTACAATGTAAAGCAGTGAGTGTACAGCCTGTATAACTGTGTAAATTTGTTGTCTCCTCAAAATAACTCAACACACAGCCATTAATGTCTAAAGCATTGGTAACAAAAATTAGTACACCCCTAAGTGGAAATGTCCAAATTGGGTCCAGTTAGCCATTTTCCCTCCCTGGTATTATGTGACTTGTTAGTGTTTCAAGGTCTCAGGTGTGAATGGGGAGCAGGTGTGTTAAATTTGGTGTTATCGCTCTCACACTCTCTCATACTGGTCACTGGAAGTTCAACATGGCACCTCATGGCAAAGAACTCTCTGAGGATCTGAAAAAAAGAATGGTTGCCCTAGATGGCCTAGGCTATAAGAAGATTGCCAATACCCTGAAACTGAGCTGCAGCACGGTGGGCAAGACCATACAGCGGTTTCACAGGACAGGTTCCACTCAGAACAGACCCCACCATGGTCGACCAAAGAAGTGAGTGCACGTGCTCAGCGTCATATCCAGAGGTTGTCTTTGGGAAAATAGACGTATGAGTGCTGCCAGCATTGCTGCAGAGGTTGAAGGGGTGGGAGGTCATCCTGTCAGTGCTCAGACCATACGGCGCACACTGCATCAAATTGGTCTGCATGGCTGTCGTCCCAGAAGGAAGCCTCTTCTAAAGATGATGCACAAGAAAGCCTGCAAACAGTTTGCTGAAGACAAGCAGACTACGGACATGGTTTACTGGAACCATGTCCTGTGGTCCGATGAGACCAAGATAAACGTATTTGGTTCAGATGGTGGCAATAGTGTGTGGTGGCAACCAGGTGTAGAGAACAAAGACAAGTGTGTCTTACCTACAGCCAAGCATGGTGGTCGGAGTGTCATGGTCTGGGCCTGCATGAGTGCTGCCGGCACTGGGGAGCTACAGTTTATTGATTGAACCATGAATGCCAACATGTACTGTGACATACTGAAGCAGAGCATGATCCCCTCCCTTCGGAGACTGGGCAGCAGAGCAGTATTCCAACATGCTAACTACCCCAAACACACATCCAAGACGACCACTGCCTTGCTAAAGAAGCTGAGGGTAAAGGTGATGGGCTGGCCAAGCATGTCTTCAGACCTAAACCCTATTGAGCATCTGTGGGGCATCCTCAAACGGAAGGTGGGGGAGTGCAAGGTCTCTAACATCCACCAGCTCCGTGATATCAGCATGGAGGAGTGAAAGAGGACTCCAGTAGCAACCTGTGAAGCTCTGGTGAACTCCATGCCCAAAAGGGATGAGGCAGTGCTGGAAAATAATGGTTGCCACACAAAATATTGAGACTTTGGGCCCAATTTGGACATTTCCACTTCGGGGTGTACTCACTTTTGTTGCCAACGGTTTAGGCATTAATGGCTGTGTGTTGAGTTATTTTAAGGGTACATCAAATTTACACTGTTATACAGGCTGTAGCAAAGTGCCATTTCTTCAGTGTTGTCACATGAAAAGAAATAATAAAATATTTACAAAAATGTTAGGGGTGTACTCACTTTTGTGGGATACTGTGTGTGTGTGTGTATGTATATATATATATATATATATATATATATATATTTATTTTTTAAATAGCCTATTTTGCAGCAAGCTGGGTACTGGCAGACAGCTGCCAGTACCTAAGATGGCCACAAATAGGTAGAGGGGGGAGGGTTAGAGAGCTGTTTGGGGGGATCAGGGAGGTTGGGAGGTAAGGGGGGATACTACCCTGCAGTAACCTTTGGGGGTGGGGGAGGTAGGAGAGCTGTTTGAGAGGGGTCAAGGGTGGGATGTTTCAGGTGGGAGGCTGATCTCTACGCTAAAGCTAAAATTAACCCTACAAGCTACCTAATTAACCCCTTCACTGCTGGGCATAATACAAGTGTGGTGCGCAGCGGCATTTAGCAGCCTTCTAATTACCTAAAAGCAATGCCAAAGCCATATATGTTTGCTATTTCTGAACAAAGGGGATCCCAGAGAAGCAAAATGGGTCTAGATCAATACTTTGGGTTGTCTACTAAAAAAAAAATATATAGTTTTGATAGGTAAAAAAAAAAAAAAAGGCTCTATTTCTGTTTAAATGTAGTGATTGCAAAAATGCTAAAAATGCTCTGGTCTTTTGGGGAAGTTTTTGTCTGAAGTGCCCGGTCCTTAAGGTGTTAAGTATGCTCTTTATAGTTTTTCCTTTATTCCCTTATTAACAAGTTAATAATAAAAACAATTCTAAAAGTAGCAGATGCTGATAATTACCATAAAATTAAGGATTTTTGTTTTCTAGTGAAGAAACCAGTGGTATGAACTATGTGTATTTTAAATTTTGAATGTATAACCAATGGCACTGAAATCTTTAGTCTATTTAAAGGGACACTGTAGTGCAAAAATGACATGTCATTTTTCATTACTTTTAGTGGAACTCTGTTTAACTCCTTTGCGAGGGTTTGATCAAGCTCATTCCCCTCAGCTGCTGATCTTGCCCATAAAACATCTGGTTAGACAAATAGTAACAGAAGATGCCGCCAGTTACCAGCTCTAACAAATTAGAGCGTTTCATTTTTTTTACTGACACTGTCCCTTTAAGGGATACCAAAGATATTTTCAATTATCTCTATAGTAAGTAATCGTGAGCTTTACAGATTGTAACCGTATTTACACTAACTACTCAACTATATAGCATATTTTTGAAGATCTCTGCATTAAACTATTTTCAGAGTTGCACACCATTCAGAGAATTGCTGTGAATATGTTGTAAGAAGTATTACTACCTGCCCACGCTCCAGATTTTATTACGTCATTTCATGTAGAATACCAGAAAACTTTGAAATGATAATTCTTAAAAAGTATTTAATATCTAAATATAATAGATGTGTGATCACCTCTACAATCCAGTATACACTAAAATAATAATTTAGAAAACACATAAAAGAATAAACATACTATATAGAGTTTAATACTGCCAGTCTTAAGATTTTTTGTTTACGAAAATGAGTATTCTAAGAATCTCCCTTCTGAAGTAATGGGGAAATATTTCCCACATCTATTGATATGGAAAAAATGGCTTCATTAAAGGGACACTGAACCCAAATTTTTTCTATTGTGATTCAGATAGAGCATGCAATTTTAAGCAACTTTCTAATTTACTTCTATTATCACATTTCTTCATTCTCTTGGTATCTTTATTTGAAAGGCAAGAACGTAAGTTTAGATGCCGGCCCATTTTTGGGCCGTTCTTGCTGATTGGTGGATAAATTCACTCACCAATAAACAAGTGCTGTCCAGGGTCTGAGTCAAAAATTGTCTGGCTCCTTAGCTTAGATGCCTTCTTTTTCAAATAAAGATAGCAAGAGAACAAAGAAAAATTGATACTAGGAGTAAATTAGAAAGTTGCTTAAAATTGCACACTCTATCTGAATCCCAAAAGAAAAAAATGGTTTCAGTGTCCCTTTAAAGTATTTGGATCTCTTTGGCTCACATGACAATGTGTATCACATATATCCATTGCACATGGACTGCAAGAAAGATTTACCATAATATACTAAAGACCAAACATCTGTGGTATTCTTAGCAAGCAAAATTGAACCTCTGTTAAACTGCTTTAAGGTTTTGATCATTTAGACAAACGTTCTGATTTGTTATACCATGTTGTGCATCCAAGTATTACCTCATATTAGAATAAAGCTGTCTACATTTTTACGCATCAGTCAAAAGATTGTAATACCATCTTTTTAGTTACAAAAAAAATCCATGAGCTGTGTATACATTATTAGAGAGAGTACTATTAAAGCTATTTTACAAATCTTTTTTTTTTTTTTTTTTTTTTAAATTTCTGTTACTTTGTTCTCTCCTCACCTGCAATTGCCAGGTATATAAAGGAAGCTGCAATATTTATCTTCTGAGCCCATTGGGATTTATAGACTGAGGTGGCGAGGTAAACTGCTTAAGCAGCAGTTCAGGGGATACATTGTGTAGTGTAGATTAGACGTAGCCGCATGGTATGGTGAGAAATGGTACAAGTAGGTGTGGCTGTTTACTTTCTTTACTTGATATGTATAAGACATAATGATAAGAAAATAAGTTTACCTTTAATTTTAATTTTTTTGTTCAAATTAGTAAAATAATGCATTATTTTTTTATTTTTCTCGGTTTCTAATACTGGCTCTTATGCATGTTATAAGTTTGTATGAGACAAAGAGGAGGAGGATAAAACAGAATTTATGTTTACCTGATAAATTACTTTCTCCAACGGTGTGTCCGGTCCACGGCGTCATCCTTACTTGTGGGATATTCTCCTCCCCAACAGGAAATGGCAAAGAGCCCAGCAAAGCTGGTCACATGATCCCTCCTAGGCTCCGCCTACCCCAGTCATTCGACCGACGTAAAGGAGGAATATTTGCATAGGAGAAATCATATGATACCGTGGTGACTGTAGTTAAAGAAAATAAATTATCAGACCTGATTAAAAAACCAGGGCGGGCCGTGGACCGGACACACCGTTGGAGAAAGTAATTTATCAGGTAAACATAAATTCTGTTTTCTCCAACATAGGTGTGTCCGGTCCACGGCGTCATCCTTACTTGTGGGAACCAATACCAAAGCTTTAGGACACGGATGAAGGGAGGGAGCAAATCAGGTCACCTAGATGGAAGGCACCACGGCTTGCAAAACCTTTCTCCCAAAAATAGCCTCAGAAGAAGCAAAAGTATCAAATTTGTAAAATTTAGTAAAAGTGTGCAGTGAAGACCAAGTCGCTGCCTTACATATCTGATCAACAGAAGCCTCGTTCTTGAAGGCCCATGTGGAAGCCACAGCCCTAGTGGAATGAGCTGTGATTCTTTCAGGAGGCTGCCGTCCGGCAGTCTCGTAAGCCAATCTGATGATGCTTTTAATCCAAAAAGAGAGAGAGGTAGAAGTTGCTTTTTGACCTCTCCTTTTACCAGAATAAACAACAAACAAAGAAGATGTTTGTCTAAAATCCTTTGTAGCATCTAAATAGAATTTTAGAGCACGAACTACATCCAAATTGTGCAACAAACGTTCCTTCTTTGAAACTGGATTCGGACACAAAGAAGGCACGACTATCTCCTGGTTAATGTTTTTGTTAGAAACAACTTTCGGAAGAAACCCAGGTTTAGTACGTAAAACCACCTTATCTGCATGGAACACCAGATAAGGAGGAGAACACTGCAGAGCAGATAATTCTGAAACTCTTCTAGCAGAAGAAATTGCAACCAAAAACAAAACTTTCCAAGATAATAACTTAATATCAACGGAATGTAAGGGTTCAAACGGAACCCCCTGAAGAACTGAAAGAACTAAATTGAGACTCCAAGGAGGAGTCAAAGGTTTGCAAACAGGCTTGATTCTAACCAGAGCCTGAACAAAGGCTTGAACATCTGGCACAGCTGCCAGCTTTTTGTGAAGTAGCACAGACAAGGCAGAAATCTGTCCCTTCAAAGAACTTGCAGATAATCCTTTCTCCAAGCCTTCCTGAAGAAAGGATAGAATCTTAGGAATTTTTACCTTGTCCCAAGGGAATCCTTTAGATTCACACCAACAGATATATTTTTTCCATATTTTGTGGTAGATTTTTCTAGTTACAGGCTTTCTGGCCTGAACAAGAGTATCAATGACAGAATCTGAGAACCCTCGCTTCGATAAGATCAAGCGTTCAATCTCCAAGCAGTCAGTTGGAGTGAGACCAGATTCGGATGTTCGAACGGACCTTGAACAAGAAGGTCTCGTCTCAAAGGTAGCTTCCATGGTGGAGCCGATGACATATTCACCAGGTCTGCATACCAAGTCCTGCGTGGCCACGCAGGAGCTATCAAGATCACCGATGCCCTCTCCTGATTGATCCTGGCTACCAGCCTGGGGATGAGGGGAAACGGCGGGAATACATAAGCTAGTTTGAAGGTCCAAGGTGCTACTAGTGCATCTACTAGAGTCGCCTTGGGATCCCTGGATCTGGACCCGTAGCAAGGAACCTTGAAGTTCTGACGAGAGGCCATCAGATCCATGTCTGGAATGCCCCACAATTGAGTAATTTGGGCAAAGATTTCCGGATGGAGTTCCCACTCCCCCGGATGAAATGTCTGACGACTCAGAAAATCCGCTTCCCAATTTTCCACTCCTGGGATGTGGATTGCAGACAAGTGGCAGGAGTGAGTCTCCGCCCATTGAATGATTTTGGTCACTTCTTCCATCGCCAGGGAACTCCTTGTTCCCCCCTGATGGTTGACGTACGCAACAGTCGTCATGTCGTCTGATTGAAACCGTATGAACTTGGCCTTTGCTAGCTGAGGCCAAGCCTTGAGAGCATTGAATATCGCTCTTAGTTCCAGAATATTTATCGGGAGAAGAGATTCTTCCCGAGACCAAAGACCCTGAGCTTTCAGGGGTCCCCAGACCGCGCCCCAGCCCACCAGACTGGCGTCGGTCGTGACAATGACCCACTCTGGTCTGCGGAAGCTCATCCCCTGTGACAGGTTGTCCAGGGACAGCCACCAACGGAGTGAATCTCTGGTCCTCTGATCTACTTGTATCGTCGGAGACAAGTCTGTATAGTCCCCATTCCACTGACTGAGCATGCACAGTTGTAATGGTCTTAGATGAATTTGCGCAAAAGGAACTATGTCCATTGCCGCTACCATCAAACCTATTACTTCCATGCACAGCGCTATGGAAGGAAGAGGAACAGAATGAAGTATTTGACAAGAGTTTAGAAGTTTTGATTTTCTGGCCTCTGTCAGAAAAATCCTCATTTCTGAGGAGTCTATTATTGTTCCCAAGAAGGGAACCCTTGTTGACGGAGATAGCGAACTTTTTTCTACGTTCACTTTCCACCCGTGAGATCTGAGAAAGGCCAGGACAATGTCCGTGTGAGCCTTTGCTTGTGGAAGGGACGACGCTTGAATCAGAATGTCGTCCAAGTAAGGTACTACTGTTTGTGAAAATTCTTGGAGCAGTGGCTAATCCGAACGGAAGTGCCACAAACTGGTAATGCTTGTCCAGAAGATAACCTTGGGAGACTATTTCTAGTGCCCAAGGATCCAGAACATCTCTTGCCCAAGCCTGAGCGAAGAGAGAGAGTCTGCCCCCCACCAGATCCGGTCCCGGATCGGGGGCCAACATCTCATGCAGTCTTGGTAGCAGTGGCAGGTTTCTTGGCCTGCTTTCCTTTGTTCCAGCCTTGCATTGGCCTCCAGGCTGGCTTGGCTTGAGAAGTA
Source organism: Bombina bombina (assembly GCF_027579735.1). Lineage (NCBI taxonomy): Eukaryota > Metazoa > Chordata > Amphibia > Anura > Bombinatoridae > Bombina > Bombina bombina. The sequence goes on along the minus strand of NC_069499.1, from coordinate 798,675,558 downwards.
TTACCCTCTTGCTTAGAGGACGTAGCACTTGGGGCTGGTCCGTTTCTGCGAAAGGGACGAAAATTAGGTTTATTTTTTGGCTTTGAAAGACCTATCCTGAGGAAGGGCGTGGCCCTTGCCCCCAGTAATATCAGAGATAATCTCTTTCAAGTCAGGGCCAAACAGCGTTTTCCCCTTGAAAGGAATGTTAAGCAATTTGTTCTTGGAAGACGCATCCGCTGACCAAGATTTTAGCCAAAGCGCTCTGCGCGCCACAATAGCAAAACCAGAATTTTTCGCCGCTAACCTAGCCAATTGCAAAGTGGCGTCTAGGGTGAAAGAATTAGCCAATTTGAGAGCATGAATTCTGTCCATAATCTCCTCATAAGAAGAAGAATTATTATTGAGCGCCTTTTCTAGTTCATCGAACCAGAAACACGCTGCTGTAGTGACAGGAACAATGCATGAAATTGGTTGTAGAAGGTAACCTTGCTGAACAAACATCTTTTTAAGCAAACCTTCTAATTTTTTATCCATAGGATCTTTGAAAGCACAACTATCTTCTATGGGTATAGTGGTGCGTTTGTTTAGAGTAGAAACCGCCCCCTCGACCTTGGGGACTGTCTGCCATAAGTCCTTTCTGGGGTCGACCATAGGAAACAATTTTTTAAATATGGGGGGAGGGACGAAAGGTATACCGGGCCTTTCCCATTCTTTATTTACAATGTCCGCCACCCGCTTGGGTATAGGAAAAGCTTCGGGGGGCCCCGGGACCTCTAGGAACTTGTCCATTTTACATAATTTCTCTGGAATGACCAAATTCTCACAATCATCCAGAGTAGATAACACCTCCTTAAGCAGAGCGCGGAGATGTTCCAATTTAAATTTAAATGTAATCACATCAGGTTCAGCTTGTTGAGAAATTTTCCCTGAATCTGAAATTTCTCCCTCAGACAAAACCTCCCTGGCCCCCTCAGACTGGTGTAGGGGCACTTCAGAACCGATATCATCAGCGTCCTCATGCTCTTCAGTATTTTCTAAAACAGAGCAGTCGCGCTTTCGCTGATAAGTGGGCATTTTGGCTAAAATGTTTTTGATAGAATTATCCATTACAGCCGTTAATTGTTGCATAGTAAGGAGTATTGGCGCACTAGATGTACTAGGGGCCTCCTGAGTGGGCAAGACTGGTGTAGACGAAGGAGGGGATGATGCAGTACCATGCTTACTCCCCTCACTTGAGGAATCATCTTGGGCATCATTTTCTCTAAATTTTGTGTCACATAAATCACATCTATTTAAATGAGAAGGAACTTTGGCTTCCCCACATACAGAACACAGTCTATCTGGTAGTTCAGACATGTTAAACAGGCATAAACTTGATAACAAAGTACAAAAAACGTTTTAAAATAAAACCGTTACTGTCACTTTAAATTTTAAACTGAACACACTTTATTACTGCAAATGTGAAAAAGTATGAAGGAATTGTTCAAAATTCACCAAAATTCCACCACAGTGTCTTAAAGCCTTAAGAGTATTGCACACCAAATTTGGAAACTTTAACCCTTAAAATAACGGAACCGGAGCCGTTTTTATATTTAACCCCTTTACAGTCCCTGGTATCTGCTTTGCTGAGACCCAACCAAGCCCAAAGGGGAATACGATACCAAATGACGCCTTCAGAAAGTCTTTTCTATGTATCAGAGCTCCTCACACATGCATCTGCATGTCATGCTTCCCAAAAACAAGTGCGCAATAGAGGCGCGAAAATGAGACTCTGCCTATGATTAGGGAAAGCCCCTAGAGAATAAGGTGTCCAATACAGTGCCTGCCGGTTATTTTACATAGTTCCCAAGATTAAAATAATTCCTCAAGGCTATGGGGTATAAAATATGCTTATATATAAATCGTTTTAGCCCAGAAAATGTCTACAGTCTTAAAAGCCCTTGTGAAGCCCTTTTTTCTTTATGTAATAAAAATGGCTTACCGGATCCCATAGGGAAAATGACAGCTTCCAGCATTACATGGTCTTGTTAGAATGTGTCATACCTCAAGCAGCAAAAGTCTGCTCACTGTTTCCCCCAACTGAAGTTAATTCCTCTCAACAGTCCTGTGTGGAAACAGCCATCGATTTTAGTAACGGTTGCTAAAATCATTTTCCTCTTACAAACAGAAATCTTCATCTCTTTTCTGTTTCAGAGTAAATAGTACATACCAGCACTATTTTAAAATAACAAACTCTTGATTGAATAATAAAAACTACAGTTAAACACTAAAAAACTCTAAGCCATCTCCGTGGAGATGTTGCCTGTACAACGGCAAAGAGAATGACTGGGGTAGGCGGAGCCTAGGAGGGATCATGTGACCAGCTTTGCTGGGCTCTTTGCCATTTCCTGTTGGGGAGGAGAATATCCCACAAGTAAGGATGACGCCGTGGACCGGACACACCTATGTTGGAGAAAAGTAATTTACTTATGCTTAGCTTGTTGGTCTGTTGATTCTATGTATTTAATAATGTTTCTAAGACTGAATAACTGTTTATGTATCTCTTGTTTGTAGCCTGTGAGCCTCAGCTTATGCCGACCTTTCCACACCATCGTAACAAGCGGGTGAGCAGCACAGGGGCTGAGAGTCAGAGCAAGCGTTGCAAACCGTGACCTGCTTCCTGCTGCTAATTGTTTTAAGAGAAGAGATTCCGTCACCACTGTTAAGTCCAGTGTATGTGAATAGATATTGGAGTTTATGCTAAGTGCACTGAACAAAGGGGATGGAGCACAAATCCCTTAGACAAGCTTCAGCCATGATTTGCTCATGAATCTGTGATTCAGACACCGGCATGGGCAGTTTTTTTTAGTTATCTCAAAAAGATACACAGGTGCTGGTACAGTACTGTGTTGCATGAGTAATGTGAGTATACCAGAGTCATGTAAATACTTTTATTGTAAATGAACTTGGGAAAATATAAAAATTTGTTTGATGTTAAATAAAAGAATAAATATTTTTTTTTAAGTTTGTGTATGGAATATTTTTTTTTTTGTTATCCAATAATACTGGAACATGTAAGCACTGATATGTATAAAGTTGCAAGGTGTTGGTTATGAAGTGTGGGAAAAACTAAATTTATGTTTACCTAATAAATTCATTTATTTGATGGTGGTGAGAGTCCACCAGCCATCACATGTGGGATTCAACTCCAATCCACTAGACGGCAGGCAAAAATACCAAACACATCAAGAGCTTTTAATCATTCCCACTTCCCTGTATACCTCAGTTTAGTGTATAGTAGACTTGTGCAATCTGGTCCTTCATTTGTATCTGAATGCACAAGTAAGCGATATTTAGCTCTTTTCAGAGCCGGACTGATTCTGGTGCAAGATCAGTACGTTAAAATTTGGATTTGCACAGATCTGAATGTGATGATCGTGCACCAGAATCAATCTGGCTCCAAAAAGAGCAAAATAGAGCTTGCTTGTTTCATTCGGATACAAACGAAGGATCCGAATGCACAAGTCTAGTGTATATCCAAGAAAGGGAGAATAACAGAAAAGCAGCAAAGGACAAAACAGGATAAATGAAGTGCAAACTAAAACTGCTGGCAACTGAACATACAAAATAGGCGGGTCTCATGGACTCTCACCACCTTCTGAAAGAAAACAAAATGTATGCTTCTTGAAGTACTTTACTGCCAAAAGCAAACTCAGAAGAGGCAAATAAAAAAAAAAAAATATTTTTTCAAAGGTAAGACCAACTTGTTGCCTTTGTTCCACTGAAGAGTTATACCTTAATGGCAGTCTACCCCACTACCAGCCCTTATAATTAGCTGCTTTAACATTGAGGCTAAAGAAAAAACTCTAGCGGGTGGGGGCGGCCCATCGCTGGAGGAGGGGGGAGTGGGTGGGACCGCTACGCCAAGTAACACATTGGGGGGGGGAGTGCCAGGGAAGGAGGGAGGAAGGGCAATGAGGGGGATCCTATGTGGGATTCATTAAGGGAAAGGGATCTGGGAGGGGGGGCAGCTACACTACAGAAAAAAAGGGTATTTCTCCAACATAGGTGTGTCCGGTCCACGGCGTCATCCTTACTTGTGGGATATTCTCTTCCCCAACAGGAAATGGCAAAGAGCCCAGCAAAGCTGGTCACATGATCCCTCCTAGGCTCCGCCTACCCCAGTCATTCTCTTTGCCGTTGTACAGGCAACATCTCCACGGAGATGGCTTAGAGTTTTTTAGTGTTTAACTGTAGTTTTTATTATTCAATCAAGAGTTTGTTATTTTAAAATAGTGCTGGTATGTACTATTTACTCAGAAACAGAAAAGAGATGAAGATTTCTGTTTGTATGAGGAAAATGATTTTAGCAACCGTCACTAAAATCCATGGCTGTTCCACACAGGACTGTTGAGAGCAATTAACTTCAGTTGGGGGAACAGTGAGCAGTCTCTTGCTGCTTGAGGTATGACACATTCTAACAAGACGATGTAATGCTGGAAGCTGTCATTTTCCCTATGGGATCCGGTAAGCCATGTTTATTAAGATCGTAAATAAGGGCTTCACAAGGGCTTATTAAGACTGTAGACTTTTTCTGGGCTAAATCGATTCATTATTAACACATATTTAGCCTTGAGGAATCATTTAATCTGGGTATTTTGATATAATAATATCGGCAGGCACTGTTTTAGACACCTTATTCTTTAGGGGCTTTCCCAAATCATAAGCAGAGCCTCATTTTCGCGCCGGTGTTGCGCACTTGTTTTTGAGAGGCATGACATGCAGTCGCATGTGAGAGGAGCGCTGATACTTAGAAAAGACTTTCTGAAGGCGTCATTTGGTATCGTATTCCCCTTTGGGCTTGGTTGGGTCTCAGCAAAGCAGATACCAGGGACTGTAAAGGGGTTAAAGTTAAAAACGGCTCCGGTTCCGTTAGTTTAAGGGTTAAAGCTTCCAAATTTGGTGTGCAATACTTTTTAGGCTTTAAGACACTGTGGTGAAAATTTGGTGAATTTCGAACAATTCCTTCATATTTTTTCGCAATTGCAGTAATAAAGTGTGTTCAGTTTAAAATTTAAAGTGACAGTAACGGTTTTATTTTAAAACGTTTTTTGTACTTTGATATCAAGTTTATGCCTGTTTAACATGTCTGAACTACCAGATAGACTGTGTTCTGAATGTGGGGAAGCCAGAATTCCTATTCATTTAAATAAATGTGATTTATGTGACAATGACAATGATGCCCAAGATGATTCCTCAAGTGAGGGGAGTAAGCATGGTACTGCATCATTCCCTCCTTCGTCTACACGAGTCTTGCCCACTCAGGAGGCCCCTAGTACATCTAGCGGGCCAATACTCCTTACTATGCAACAATTAACGGCTGTAATGGATAATTCTGTCAAAAACATTTTAGCCAAAATGAACACTTATCAGCGTAAGCGCGACTGCTCTGTTTTAGATACTGAAGAGCATGACGACGCTGATAATAATGGTTCTGAAGGGCCCCTAAACCAGTCTGATGGAGCCAGGGAGGTTTTGTCTGAGGGAGAAATTACTGATTCAGGGAACATTTCTCAACAAGCTGAACCTGATGTGATTACGTTTAAATTTAAGTTGGAACATCTCCGCATTCTGCTTAAGGAGGTATTATCCACTCTGGATGATTGTGACAAGTTGGTCATCCCAGAGAAACTATGTAAAATGGACAAGTTCCTAGAGGTCCCGGGGCTCCCAGAAGCTTTTCCTATACCCAAGCGGGTGGCGGACATTGTTAATAAAGAATGGGAAAGGCCCGGTATTCCTTTCGTCCCTCCCCCCATATTTAAAAAATTGTTTCCTATGGTCGACCCCAGAAAGGACTTATGGCAGACAGTCCCCAAGGTCGAGGGAGCGGTTTCCACTTTAAACAAACGCACCACTATACCCATAGAGGATAGTTGTGCTTTCAAAGATCCTATGGATAAAAAATTAGAAGGTTTACTTAAAAAGATGTTTGTTCAGCAGGGTTACCTTCTACAACCAATTTCATGCATTGTCCCTGTCGCTACAGCCGCGTGTTTCTGGTTCGATGAGCTGATAAAGGCGGTCGATAGTGATTCTCCTCCTTATGAGGAGATTATGGACAGAATCAATGCTCTCAAATTGGCTAATTCTTTCACCCTAGACGCCACTTTGCAATTGGCTAGGTTAGCGGCTAAGAATTCTGGGTTTGCTATTGTGGCGCGCAGAGCGCTTTGGTTGAAATCTTGGTCAGCTGATGCGTCTTCCAAGAACAAGCTACTTAACATTCCTTTCAAGGGGAAAACGCTGTTTGGCCCTGACTTGAAAGAGATTATCTCTGATATCACTGGGGGTAAGGGCCACGCCCTTCCTCAGGATCGGCCTTTCAAGGCAAAAAATAAACCTAATTTTCGTCCCTTTCGTAGAAACGGACCAGCCCAAAGTGCTACGTCCTCTAAGCAAGAGGGTAATACTTCTCAAGCCAAGCCAGCTTGGAGACCAATGCAAGGCTGGAACAAGGGAAAGCAGGCCAAGAAACCTGCCACTGCTACCAAGACAGCATGAAATGTTGGCCCCCGATCCGGGACCGGATCTGGTGGGGGGCAGACTCTCTCTCTTCGCTCAGGCTTGGGCAAGAGATGTTCTGGATCCTTGGGCGCTAGAAATAGTCTCCCAAGGTTATCTTCTGGAATTCAAAGGGCTTCCTCCAAGGGGGAGGTTCCACAGGTCTCAGTTGTCTTCAGACCACATAAAAAGACAGGCATTCTTACATTGTGTAGAAGACCTGTTAAAAATGGGAGTGATTCATCCTGTTCCATTAGGAGAACAAGGGATGGGGTTCTACTCCAATCTGTTCATAGTTCCCAAAAAAGAGGGAACGTTCAGACCAATCTTAGATCTCAAGATCTTAAACAAGTTTCTCAAGGTTCCATCGTTCAAGATGGAAACCATTCGAACTATTCTTCCTTCCATCCAGGAAGGTCAATTCATGACCACGGTGGATTTAAAGGATGCGTATCTACATATTCCTATCCACAAGGAACATCATCGGTTCCTAAGGTTCGCATTCCTGGACAAGCATTACCAGTTCGTGGCGCTTCCTTTCGGATTAGCCACTGCTCCAAGGATTTTCACAAAGGTACTAGGGTCCCTTCTAGCTGTGCTAAGACCAAGGGGCATTGCTGTAGTACCTTACTTGGACGACATTCTGATTCAAGCGTCGTCCCTTCCTCAAGCAAAGGCTCACACGGACATTGTCCTGGCCTTTCTCAGATCTCACGGATGGAAAGTGAACGTGGAAAAGAGTTCTCTATCTCCGTCAACAAGGGTTCCCTTCTTGGGAACAATAATAGACTCCTTAGAAATGAGGATTTTTCTGACAGAGGCCAGAAAAACAAAACTTCTAGACTCTTGTCGGATACTTCATTCCGTTCCTCTTCCTTCCATAGCGCAGTGCATGGAAGTGATAGGTTTGATGGTAGCGGCAATGGACATAGTTCCTTTTGCGCGCATTCATCTAAGACCATTACAACTGTGCATGCTCAGTCAGTGGAATGGGGACTATACAGACTTGTCTCCGAAGATACAAGTAAATCAGAGGACCAGAGACTCACTCCGTTGGTGGCTGTCCCTGGACAACCTGTCACAAGGGATGACATTCCGCAGACCAGAGTGGGTCATTGTCACGACCGACGCCAGTCTGATGGGCTGGGGCGCGGTCTGGGGATCCCTGAAAGCTCAGGGTCTTTGGTCTCGGGAAGAATCTCTTCTACCGATAAATATTCTGGAACTGAGAGCGATATTCAATGCTCTCAAGGCTTGGCCTCAGCTAGCGAGGGCCAAGTTCATACGGTTTCAATCAGACAACATGACAACTGTTGCGTACATCAACCATCAGGGGGGAACAAGGAGTTCCCTAGCGATGGAAGAAGTGACCAAAATCATTCTATGGGCGGAGTCTCACTCCTGCCACCTGTCTGCTATCCACATCCCAGGAGTGGAAAATTGGGAAGCGGATTTTCTGAGTCGTCAGACATTGCATCCGGGGGAGTGGGAACTCCATCCGGAAATCTTTGCCCAAGTCACTCAGCTGTGGGGCATTCCAGACATGGATCTGATGGCCTCTCGTCAGAACTTCAAAGTTCCTTGCTACGGGTCCAGATCCAGGGATCCCAAGGCGGCTCTAGTGGATGCACTAGTAGCACCTTGGACCTTCAAACTAGCTTATGTGTTCCCGCCGTTTCCTCTCATCCCCAGGCTGGTAGCCAGGATCAATCAGGAGAGGGCGTCGGTGATCTTGATAGCTCCTGCGTGGCCACGCAGGACTTGGTATGCAGATCTGGTGAATATGTCATCGGCTCCACCTTGGAAGCTACCTTTGAGACGAGACCTTCTTGTTCAGGGTCCGTTCGAACATCCGAATCTGGTTTCACTCCAGCTGACTGCTTGGAGATTGAACGCTTGATCTTATCGAAGCGAGGGTTCTCAGATTCTGTTATCGATACTCTTGTTCAGGCCAGAAAGCCTGTAACTAGAAAGATTTACCACAAAATTTGGAAAAAATATATCTGTTGGTGTGAATCTAAAGGATTCCCTTGGGACAAGGTTAAGATTCCTAAGATTCTATCCTTCCTTCAAGAAGGATTGGAAAAAGGATTATCTGCAAGTTCCCTGAAGGGACAGATATCTGCCTTGTCTGTGTTACTTCACAAAAAGCTGGCAGCTGTGCCAGATGTTCAAGCCTTTGTTCAGGCTCTGGTTAGAATCAAGCCTGTTTACAAACCTTTGACTCCTCCTTGGAGTCTCAACTTAGTTCTTTCAGTTCTTCAGGGGGTTCCGTTTGAACCCTTACATTCCGTTGATATTAAGTTATTATCTTGGAAAGTTTTGTTTTTGGTTGCAATTTCTTCTGCTAGAAGAGTTTCGGAACTATCTGCTCTGCAGTGTTCTCCTCCTTATCTGGTGTTCCATGCAGATAAGGTGGTTTTACGTACTAAACCTGGTTTTCTTCCAAAAGTTGTTTCTAACAAAAACATTAACCAGGAGATTATCGTACCTTCTCTGTGTCCGAAACCAGTTTCGAAGAAGGAACGTTTGTTGCACAACTTGGATGTTGTTCGCGCTCTAAAATTCTATTTAGATGCTACAAAGGATTTTAGACAAACATCTTCCTTGTTTGTTGTTTATTCCGGTAAAAGGAGAGGTCAAAAAGCAACTTCTACCTCTCTCTCTTTTTGGATTAAAAGCATCATCAGATTGGCTTACGAGACTGCCGGAAGGCAGCCTCCCGAAAGAATCACAGCTCATTCCACTAGGGCTGTGGCTTCCACATGGGCCTTCAAGAACGAGGCTTCTGTTGATCAGATATGTAGGGCAGCGACTTGGTCTTCACTGCACACTTTTACCAAATTTTACAAGTTTGATACTTTTGCTTCTTCTGAGGCTATTTTTGGGAGAAAGGTTTTGCAAGCCGTGGTGCCTTCCATTTAGGTGACCTGATTTGCTCCCTCCCTTCATCCGTGTCCTAAAGCTTTGGTATTGGTTCCCACAAGTAAGGATGACGCCGTGGACCGGACACACCTATGTTGGAGAAAACAGAATTTATGTTTACCTGATAAATTACTTTCTCCAACGGTGTGTCCGGTCCACGGCCCGCCCTGGTTTTTTTAATCAGGTCTGATAATTTATTTTCTTTAACTACAGTCACCACGGTATCATATGGTTTCTCCTATGCAAATATTCCTCCTTAACGTCGGTCGAATGACTGGGGTAGGCGGAGCCTAGGAGGGATCATGTGACCAGCTTTGCTGGGCTCTTTGCCATTTCCTGTTGGGGAAGAGAATATCCCACAAGTAAGGATGACGCCGTGGACCGGACACACCGTTGGAGAAAGTAATTTATCAGGTAAACATAAATTCTGTTTTTATCTATTTTTCTTTTTTTAAATTGCCTAATGTGCTGCTAACTGGGTACTGGTAGACAGCTGCCAGTACCTAAGATGGCGGCAAATAGGTAGAGGGGGGAGGGTTAGAGAGCTGTTTGGGGGGATAATACACTGCAGAAAATCTAAAAAAAATTTATAAAAATATATACAGGTGGCCCTCGTTTTACAACGGTTCAATTTGCACAGTTTCAGAATATCAACCTTTTTTTTCAGTCATGTGACTGCTATTGAAAAGCATCGAGAAGCAGTGCACTGATTAAAATAGCCAGTAGGTGGAGCTGTCCGCTTGTGATGCAGCAAAGATATGCAAGCCAAGCAAGCTGAAATTAATCAGTTTAACCAGACCTGAGCTATCGAGCAGCTTGCAAAGGAACAAGATCTTCCTGTCTATAAATCAGTCCAGATTGGAATGCATAGAAAGAACTGTTTGCAGAAAAATGCAAGTAAAATCTGTGTTGTGTAATTATTTTATTAGGTTTATAATGCTGTTTAGCAAATGTTTTTGTTCATTTAACTTATAAAAACACACACAATTGATAAAAGCGCCCCACACTCCACAAAACAGCTCACATAAAATCAGCATAAATTATAACAAGGCATTAACTTTGAAGTTGTGATCCTGAACAACAGAGGTCTGTGATTGTTTCCTGCATAAATACTACCAAGTTATTCAAGCTACAGCCTTTCCTATGCTTAAAATCATCAAATCGCAAATATCAGATATGTCTTTGACAACGTACCAATAAAGGGGTGGTCCAACGGATCAGTATTTAAGACGTAAGGTGGTTTAAGTGGGCAGCCTCTGACGAAGTAGGGGGAATCCCTATGAAATGCGTAAGGCCACGCCCACCGTTTTACGTCATCCGCTCCAGCTCTCGCAAGTAGCCGGCTTTTAACTTGTGACACAGCTGTTTGAGGATCGAGCGTGGTGGTATTTATGCTATACATATTTTAAAGCTATTGACTGCATGTATTTTGCACACGGATTGTTTTATTGTGTGTGGGGACTATACAAGGACATAAGGCTTATCGGGATCTGTGAGTGTAGTCATCTGACACGGGTGTAATGGTACTTCATACACCGGACCTCCAGACAGAGTGGGCTGCCTGAGATCTGCAGTGTATTTGCCTTGAGAGACCTTTTGCTGTTCCCCAGTGTTTTTATCATACCTCATAACGTTTGAGGTTTCATCTTGTGAGTGTGAATTTGTGCTATGTAATAAATTTTGTTTGTAACTAACATACTACACTTAGAGAGGTTGCGCCCTGTTTTCTTTCTTCTATATCTTGTTCATTTAACTTAGTTTAATTATATATTCTGTGTTGTGTGATTATTTTAATAGTTTTATAATGCTGTTTAGCATTTAAAGTCTTCATTTCAAAGCTTTAAAAATAATGTATTAGGTGTTACTTATGCCAATTTTGAGAGGGGCATGGAACCTAACTCCCTCACTTCCCATTGACTTACATTATAAACTGGGTTACAATTTACAATGGTTTCGATTTACAACCATTCCTTCTGGAACCTAACCCTGGCGTAAACTGAGGGCTACCTGTATATAAAAAAGGCGCTTTTTATTTAAGTGCTGGCAGACTTAAGATGGGGGTGAACTTTGGGGGGTGGGGGAGGGAAGAGAGCTGTTTGGGAGGGATCTCTACACTAAAGCTAAAATTAACCCTACAAGCTCCCTAATTAACCCTTTCACTGCTGGGCATAAGTGTGGTGCGCAGCAGCAATTAGCATCCTTGTAATTACCAAAAAGCCATGCCGAAGCCATGTATGTCTGCTATTTCTGAACAAAGAGGATCCCAGGGAAGCATTTACAACCATTTGTGCCATAATTGCACAAGTTGTTTGTAAATAATTTCAGTGAGAAACCTAAAATTGTGAAAAAGTTAGCGTTTTTTTATTTTATTATTATTTAATCGCATTTGGCAGTGAAATGGTGGCATGGAATATACCAAAATGGGCCTAGATCAATATTTTGGGTTGTCTACTAATATAAAATATATAGTTTCAATAGGTAAATATAAAAAAGGCTCTATTTCTGTTTAAATGTAGTGATGGCAAAAATGCTAAAAATGTTTTGGTCTTGGGGAAGATTTTTTCTGAAATGCCCGGTCCTTAAGGGGTTAATGACCTTCACGAGAATTAGAAAAATTGAAGAAAAGAAAACTGACAAAATTCTTTAATAGCTTTCCAGTAAAAAATGAAAGCTCGTACAATGTTCACAATAAGCTAAAAACGTTCCATTATATATAATCATGTATGTATGTGTGTGTGTATATATATATATATATATATATTACCTAAATACCATCAGATATATGTAGAAATATGTATTTATGAATAAATAGAATATATTCTAATAAGTGAAGAACATTGGAATGTGAAATATGAATATTTTCATGTCAGGTTAGTGCACTTGAGAATTTGCGCACAAGTAGGGTGTTACGATCTTTTTTCCACTTTTTTTGCTCCATTGGCTGCTATGGGGGAATATGTTAACGCAATAGCAATGCGTGCATTGGGTGAGAGCGCAACTTTTTACTTTCTACTTGTAATACCAGCAGTACCCAACGCTAACTTCTAGCACAGTTAGCGCGCAATCAGGAGTGTTAAATACCGCTCCACTTGTCATCTGGCCCTTAGAAGGAAGTAACTAACTTGGGAAATTCTAAAAGGAGTCCTCTGAACACGTAGCTATCACTTGAGGTAGAAAAAAAACTTCCAGACCTTGTCATAAATCCCTTTTGGTCATAGGTTTTCAGGATCGAGAGAAAAAAAGGTGTCAAAGACCAAAACAGAGAAGCCTCTCTGACTGAAAAGTAGGCATTAAAAGCAGAGGCTATAAAACAAGATGAAAGAATGATTCTTGAGACAGAAGATCTGTAAAAAAGGAAACTCCAAGAAGCTGCTGGACATAGAATTAGGTCCACAATCAAGTTTATCAAGATCAAACTGGCACAGGCAGAATATATAATGCAGTGATTCCTTTCTGTAACCTGTAAAATCTGGGATACCTTCTTCATCGCTAAGAAACTTTTAATTCCCCCTCGATCAGTTACATAGTCGGACTAAAATCTCCCATAAACGTTTTTTTCTGTCATATAGGTGGTTAGAGACCAAGATCCATTACTCATGGGAATTGCCTTTCCTGACCACTAGGAGGAGGCAAAGATTCCCAAACTCCAAGAGCCCTAAAAAACCCTCCTACCTCTATGCTAACTAGTCTTTTCTTTACTACCGCTGGAGGTAGGTGAAGAATAAAGATGCTCAAGATGTTTCTATTTGAGGGGTCTCAACCTGAGTCCAATTATAGACATATTACATTATGTTAAGAGTTAGTCACAAGCCTGCCACAGTTGTTGCAGGGACAGTCCTTTGCCTCCTCCTGTTGGTAAATTGGTATGCTCCTATTTAGTTTCCTCTGCTTTTATGTTACAGCACTGGTTTGGCTTTCTACTAGATTATGTACTGTCTTCCAGTAGTTGGGTACCTGTGGGTAAGTACTTTTTTATTTTTCAATGTTATAATTTATATTTGTTATAAGGTTACATTCCTCTTTACATTTTTTAACTTTTCTTTGCGTGCGCATTTCCTATTGTCGCGTTAGCTTACGTCTGGTTTTTTTAGTGCACTTTTTTCGTTATTACTACCTGTCGAGAGCGCATTCCTGCTTTGGTCCTTGTGTGTGCTATCAGATGTGAAGTGTGCTTGTTTATCCTACTCGCTAAAACAATCATTTGGGGTTGTCATATTCCTTGTTCAGAGGAGGATTGCCTGGTATTTTGGGTTGGACTGACCTTACTTGCCAGGATCAGATTGATATACTTTGGAAAAGTTCTCCTCTGTGAAAAGCACGATTGGGCTAAAAGAGACTGCTTCTAGGTGTTGAACCACCATAGAAGAAGCTACTGAGCTGTCTCTGTTAATGGTCGTAGAGATTCATCTCCAACCTCCCTTTTCAGTTCGACGATATACTCTCATATTACATTACCTCTACTGATAACTGTTTCAGTACTGGTTTGGCTATCAGCTATATGTGGATGGGTGTCTTTCGGTAAGTATGTTTTTTATTACTTAAGACACTCTCAGCTATGGTCTGGCACTTTATGTAATAATATAAAGTTCTAAATATATGTATTGTATACTTATATTTGCCATGAGTCAGGTTTATGTATATTTCCTTTTGCAGACTATTCAGTTTCATATTTGGGAAAACATATTTAGGAAAAAAAAAATTCTTACCTGGGGTTTAGTCTTTTTTTTTTTTCAAATTGACTACTTTTTCATTAAATTTTCGCAGGCAAAATTAGGCTCGCGAGGCGGAAAAATTATGCTGTTTATTACGTCATTCTTGGTGCGAGAATATTTTTGGCGCAAAGGTATGTTCGGTGATACAAGTTCGTAATTTCCCGCGTCTTAGTTGACGCCAAGTTCTTTACACAAGGTTGCGTCTGCTTTGACGTGAGTGTATCATTTCCGGATGTTGTTAGTGCCAAAAAAATTCATTTTGCGTTGTGCATCGTACTTGGCGCCAAATAATTTTATTATTTAAAACCTCATTCCTATGTGCCTCTTGCCTTTTTCTATGTCAGAGGGCTATGCTGTTTGCATTTTTTTCCCATTCCTGAAACTGCCATATAAGGAAATTTATAATTTTGCTTTATATTTTGTTTTTTCTAATACATTTGCAAGATGTCTCAATCTGATCCTGTCTCAGAAACCACTGTTGGAACCCTGCTGCCTGATAACAGCTCTTCCAAAGTGCATCTGTTGTAAATTTGTGGAGATTATATCTCCAGCTGCGGTATGTAATAGTTGTCATGATAAGCTTTTACATGCAGAGAATGTATCCATCAGTAATAGTACAATGTCTGTTGTTCCTTCAACATCTAATGTACATGATATCCCTGTGAATATAAAAGATTGTGTTGCTGATGCAATTCAGAAGGTTTTGTCTGCTATCCCGCCTTCTAATAAACGTAAAAGGTCTTTTAAAACTTCTCATAAAGTTGATGAAATTTCAAATGACCAACAACATACTGAATTATCCTCCTCTGATGAGGATTTATCTAATTCAGAAAATCCTACCTCAGATATTGACATTGACAAATCTATTTATTTATTGTAAATGGAGTATATTTGTTCCTTGTTAAAAGAGGTGTTGTTTACATTGGATATTGAGGAAACTAGTCCTCTTGATATTAAAACTAGTAAACGTTTAAACTATGTTTATAAACATCCTGTGGTTACTCCAGAGGTTTTTCCAATTCCTGATGCTATTTCTGATATGATTTCTAAGGAATGGAATAGACCTGGTACTTTTTATCCCTTCTTCAAGGTTTAAAAAATTGTATCCTTTGCCAGCAGTTAGTTTGGAGTTTTGGGAAAAGATCCCCAGAGTTTATGGGGCTATTTCTTCTCTTGCCAAACGTACTACTATTCCTATGGAAGATAGTACTTTCTTTAAGGACCCTTTAGATAGCAAACTTGAATCTTATCTAAGGAAACTTATTTATATTCTGGCTATCTTCTACGGACTGCCATTTCTTTGGCTGATAATGCAGCTGCATCAACTTTTTGGTTGGAAAATTTAGCGCCACAGGAAACAGATCCTGATTTGCCTAGCATTGTTCGCTTGCTTCAACATGCTAATCATTTTATCTGTGATGCCATTTTTTATATCATCAAAATTGATGTTAAATCTATGTCTTTAGCTATTTTAGCTAGAAGAGCTTTGTGGCTTAAATCTTGGAATGCTGATATGGTATTTAAATCTAGATTATTATCTCTTTCTTTCCAAGGTAAAAATGTATTTGGTTCTCAGTTGGATTCAATTATTTCAACTGTCACTGGGGGGGGAAGAGAGTTTTTCTGCCTTAGGATAAAAGACCTAAGGGTAAATCTAAAGCTTCTAACCATTTTCGTTCCTTTTGACAAAATAAGGAACATAAACCCAATCCTTCCCCCAAAGAATCTGGTTCCAATTGGAAACCTTCTTCAAGTTGGAATAAATCCAATCTGTTTAAAAAACCAAAGCCAGCCCCCAAGACTGCATGAAGGTGTGGCCCTCATTCCAGCTCGGCTGGTAGGGGGCAAATTAAGATTCTTCCAAAGTATTTGGGCAGATTCTGTCCAAAATCAAAGGATTCAGAGTATTGTCTCTCAGGGGTACCGAATAGGATTCAGAGTAAGACCTCCTGTGAGAAGATTTTTTCTCT
The DNA here is from genome assembly GCF_027579735.1 of Bombina bombina. Taxonomy (NCBI): domain Eukaryota; kingdom Metazoa; phylum Chordata; class Amphibia; order Anura; family Bombinatoridae; genus Bombina; species Bombina bombina. The sequence continues at coordinate 798,659,426 of NC_069499.1, read as the reverse complement.
CACGCATCCCAGCAAATCCAGTAAAGGCTCAAGCTTTTCTGAAGTGTGTTTCAGACCTGGAACTTTCAGGGGTAATCATACCAGTTCCGTTTCAGGAACAGGGTCTGGGGTTTTATTTAAATCTATTCATTGTCCCAAAGAAAGAAAATTCATTCAGGCCAGTTCTGGATCTGAAAATTTTGAATCATTTTGTAAGAGTGCCAACTTTCAAAATGGTAACTATAAGGACTATTCTGCCTTTTGTTCAGCAAGGTCATTATATGTCCACAATAGACAGGATACATATCTTCATATTCCGATTCATCCAGACCACTATCGGTTTCTGAGATTCTCTTTTCTAGAAACGCATTACCAATTTGTCGCTCTTCCATTTGGCCTAGCAACAGCTCCAAGAATCTTTTCAAAGGTTCTCGGTGCCCTACTCTCTGTAATCAGAGAACGGGGTATTGCAGTGTTTCCTTATTTGGACGATATCTTGGTACTAGCTCAGTCTTTACATTCTGCAGAATCTCACACAAATCAACTAGTGTTGTTTCTTCAAAAACATGGTTGGAGGATCAATTTACCAAAAAGTTCCTTGATTCCTCAGACAAGGGTCACTTTTTTAGGTTTCCAGATAGATTCAGTGTCCATGACTCTGTCTCGAACAGACAAGAGGCGATTAAAATTGGTTTCAGCTTGTTGGGACCTTCAGTCTCAATCATTCCCTTCAGTAGCTATGCATGGAAGTATTAGGTCTCATGACTGCAGCATCGGACGCGATCCCCTTTGCTCGTTTTCATATGAGACCTCTCCAGCTTTGTATGCTGAGTCAATGGTGCAGGGATTATACAAAGATATCACAATTAATATCCTTAAATCCCAATGTTCGACTTTCTCTGACTTGGTGGTTAGATCACCATCGTATAGTTCAAGGGGCCTCTTTTGTTCGACCAACCTGGACTGTGATCACAACAGATGCAAGTCTTTCAGGTTGGGGGGCTGTCTGGGGTTCTCTGACAGCACAAGGGGTTTGGAAATCTCAAGAGGCGAGGTTACCAATTAATATGTTAAAACTCTGTGCTATTTTCAGGGCTCTTCAGGTTTGGCCTCTGTTGAAGAGAGAACCGTTCATTTGTTTTCAGACAGACAATATCACAACTGTGGCATATGTCAATCATCAGGATGGGACTCACAGTCCCCAAGCTATGAAAGAAGTATCCCGGATACTTGTTTGGGTGGAATCCAGCTCCTGTCTAATTTCTGTGGTTCATATCCCAGGTGTAGACAATTGGGAAGCGGATTATCTCAGCCGTCAGACTTTACATCTGGGGGAGTGGTTGCTCCATCCAGATGTGTTTTCTCAGATTGTTCAGATGTGGGGTCTTCCAGAAATAGATCTGATGGCCTCCCATCTAAACAGGAAACTTCCCAGGTACCTGTCCAGGTATCCTCAGGCGGAGGCAGTGGATGCGTTAGCAGTTCCTTGGTATTACCAACCTGCTTATATCTTCCCACCTCTGGTTCTTCTTCCAAAAGTGACTTCCAAGATCATCATGGAACAATCATTTGTGTTGCTGGTAGCTCCAGCATGGCCTCACAGGTTTTGGTATGCGGATCTTGTTCGGATGTCCAGTTGCCCACCTTGGCCACTTCCTTTAAGATCAGACCTTCTGTCTCAAGGTCCGTTTTTCCATCAGGATCTCAAATCATTAAATTTGAAGGTATAGAAATTGAACGTCTAGTGCTTAGTCATAGAGGTTTCGCTGACTCAGTGATTACTACTATGTTACAGGCTCGTAAATCTGTTTCTAGAAAGATTTATTATCGAGTTTAGAAAACTTATATTTCATGGTGTTCTTCTCATAAATTCTCCTGGCATTCTTTTAGAATTCCTAGAATTTTACAGTTTCTTCAGGATGGTTTGGATAAAGGTTTGTCTGCAAGTTCATTGAAAGGACAAATCTCTGCTCTTTCTGTTTTATTCCACAGAAAAATTGCTAAGCTTCCTGATATTCACTGTTTTGTACAGGCTTTGGTCCGTATCAAGCCTGTCATTAAATCAATCTCTACTCCTTGGAGGCTTAATTTGGTTTTGAAGACTTTACAGGCTCCTCCATTTGAGCCTATGCATTCTTTGGATATTAAACTACTTTCTTGGAAAGTGTTGTTCCTTTTGGCAGTCTCTTCTGCTAGAAGAGTTTCCGAATTGTCTGCTCTTTCTTGTGAATCTCCTTTTCTGATTTTCCATCAGGATAAGGCAGTTTTGCAGACTTCATTTAAATTTCTACCTAAGTTTGTGAATTCTAACAACATTAATAAAGAAATTGTTGTTCCTTCTTTGTGTCCTAATCCTAAGAATTCTTTGGAGAGATCCTTACATTCTTTGGATGTTGTAAGAACTTTGAAATATTATGTTGAAGCTACTAAAGATTTCAGGAAGGCTTCTAGTCTATTTGTTGTCTTTTCTGGTTCTAGGAAAGGTCAGAAGGCTTTTGCCTTTTCCTTGGCTTCTTGGTTAAAGCTTTTGATTCTTCAGGCTTATTTAGAGTCGAGTCAGGCCCCGCCTCAGAGAATTACAGCTCATTCTACTAGATCAGTCTCCACTTCGTGGGCCTTTAAGAATGAAGCTTCAGTTGATCAGATTTGCGAAGCAGCTACTTTGTCTTCTTTGCATATATTTACTAAATTCTACCGTTTTGATGTATTTGCTTCCTCAGTAGCAGTTTTTGGTAGAAAAGTTCTTCAGGCAGCTGTTTCAGTTTGATTCCTCTGCTTATGTTTTAGGTTTTTTTCTTTCATTTATGAGAATAAACTTATATTTTGGGTTGTGGATTAATTTTTTTCAGCGGAAAATGGCTGTTAATATTTTATCCCTCCCTCTCTAGTGACTCTTCTGTGGAGTTCTACATCTTGGGTATTACTATCCCATACGTCACTAGCTCATGGACTCTTGCCAATTACATGAAAGAAAAAATAATTTATGTAAGAACTTACCTGATACATTAATTTCTTTCATATTGGCAAGAGCCCATGATACCCACCCTTTTTATGGTGTTTATGATTTTTTGTATAAAGCACAATTATTTCCAAATTCCTTTGTTGATGCTTTTTACTCCTTTCTGATCACCCCACTACTTGGTAATTAGATAAACTGAATTGTGGGTGTGGTGGGAGGTGTATCTATAGGCATTTTGAGGTTTGGGAAACTTTGCCCCTCCTGGTAGGATTGTATATCCCATACGTCACTAGCTCTTGCCAATATGAAATAAATTAATTTATCAGGTAAGTTCTTACATAAATTATGTTTTCTTGCTGTATGTATGCACTATTTTTCTTTTATAATATTGGGTTAGCGCTCTTAGGCCTTGCTGTCTTTGTTTAATACAGCATTTGGTGGGGTGGGTGGGGGGGGGGGGTATTTTTCCTTCCTTCAAGAGCTCTTTGGGGAATATAGCCTAATGTTTAATTATATTTCATTTAAAGAAAAAAATGAAACTATTATAAGTTTAAGTAGAAGTATTGTGATTTTTTTATATATAAATATCTAATTAGATGATATATCATTCTGATCCTGCCCTCATTACTCGTGGACCTCACTGCTTGGGTATTAGTTTCCCCAGAGTAATGGATCTCACCACCAAGAAAGCAATGAATTTATCAAGTAAGCATAAATGGGGTTTTTTTTTAAGAAGAGGCCAACTCTGGAGAGCTGGAGTTCAAAAAAACTAATTGGTAACCTCTCCTCCTGACGAGACAAAACTCCTAGTGCCCTCCAAGACTCCCAGACTGGGCCTTATCCTGGCAAACTGGTATATGTAGATATGACACCCAAGATAGAAAAAAAAAAGATGCTCCTGAAGTTACCAAGATATGACCATTTTGTCCAAAAGAGATAATCTTCCTTGGATGTTTACTGTTCTGTAGCATAGGAGATTGAGAAAGCATAACAAATCCAAAAATCTTTATTTTTCAAACAAGGATAAAATCCATATTCACCAGCACAAGAACAATGAGAAACAGGCTGGCCTTACTAGTTTCGGCAAGTGCCGTAAAAATACTTAACCCAAAGCTGTGAAGTCCACAAGTAATAAAATAAAGGGAGGGATTTAAAAAAATATCTTTTTTTTCACTGAACAATTAAATCCATAACCCCAATATTTATATTTTTTTTAATGGACTTAAAAGAAATCAAACGGGAGATGACTTCTGGGCAGCAGCCATCTTATTGGACGCATTGAGCTTCAGCTCCTGAGGATCTGATAAAGTTTCACAATTCTAAGCAGAGATTCCTGTATTGTTGTGTTCATCGTGTAAGAAATTCTTAGCTGAAGGCCCTGGATATAGGGCTTTGGATCTTGTTGCAGCCATCCTACCCTCAATACCGGACTTTTTCATTTGTGCCAATCCCTATATAAGAAACCCCAACACTGTCCCCAAACCTTGCCACCCTGTAACTGCGGAGCCATCACCCTTGGACACTCACATTTGGACTGATTCCCTTTCAAAACCTCCCGTTACAAATGGCAACAGGAGCAAAAGCGCTAGAAGAGGCAATTTGTGTGTTGCTGGAGGAGCATTTTGGAAGTTTATGTTTGCAAATGGATAGTTGCTTTGCTCAGCGCCAGACTTCGCAAAGCTCAGATGACTTACCTGTCAAGAGAGGCCTCTGTCACTGTCAAGACAGATTGCTCTGAGATCAGTGTTGAACAGGCAGAAGCCTGGGACCTGGGAGCCATAATAATATATAAGGCTGAGGAAACCTGTGAAAGCATTGTCACCACCAAGGAGCTCTCAGTTGGGCCTCCTGAATTCATAACAGCCTCAATGAATAATGCGGGAGGGTGTCCTATATGCTACCAGATTACTTCAGTGATCCTTGCTGAACCAATTAAGATTATTGCGTCGGATATTCCCACTATAGCTTGCTGCAACCAACTATTGCACCCGCTAAATAGTGACACTGCGAGCCACGGGCCCCAAAGGAACCGCTCTGCAGTTGCATCTCTTTCAAAAATGGTACCACACAAGACCGGGACATTTTGTAAATCGGTGAAGAACAAAGGGAGTGATCCTCCCTTCCCTGGTTGACTTTTCAAATCTACAACCATGCTTTCTTATAGACATGATCACCACACTCCTAGGTCTGGAGTAGGTTGAAAGCCCTTTATATTTTCAATTTCTAGTATTTACTAATGTTACTCCAGGCAACAATTTAAACACTTGACTTGGGAGGTTATATTTGTCTTGCTATCTCCATAATTTTTTTTTAAAAATAATGTGGATCCTTTAGCATGATTGCAATATTTAGGCATGTTAAAGGTGTCATGCGATTAGTGGTCCATTACTGAATATTACTTATCCCATCTCCGCTTCTGAAAAACGTATATAGAATTTTCTGCCTGATTTTTTCTTTTTAAGTCGCTTGCCTTTAGGCGTGGATTAATATGCAATAATGTTTGTTTGCTTATGATATGTTAATGATTTTTATTGCAATTTCTGCTAAATGATTATCAGAATCCAAGCTTAACTCAGGATATCAACATAAATGTTCTCTCATAAAAGCACACATTTGTTAGTTGGGAGCTATAACTATTATGTCTGGTCCTACATACTGTATTAAGCCTTTTGCAATGGGGCTAAATGTATTTTGCTAAGAATAGCACGTTTGTCTTCTTAAATCTTTATATTCACAAGTTTTTGTAGTCCTACTATCCTACTTTTTAACTAAGTAGCCAATGCTATCTAAGTGTTGGCAAAACTATCAAACACAAAGCTGGTATTCTTAGTAGGTTTACGATATTCATATATCACTTATAAACTGTGTATTTTGTTTACTAGCTGTCATCAGAGCAATATACTATGAATCATACTGATGATTTATTGCTCTCTAGATCTGAAAAGTAAGTTGCTAGTCTTCTGAAAAATTTGCCCACATCTATAAATAAATTAAAAGTCTCCAAAATCTGGATATAATAACAGAGTTGAGATGAAACATTCTAGAATATTTTATTTATTATTGATTCCAAATGTGAACCATCCTTTTCTATTTTACCTTCTTCAACAGTAATATACTGTAAACTATAAGTATTGTTAATAGTGCCCTCCACCCTTGCATTGATATAATTGTGAAACTAAGTTACACAAGGTCCAAGAGTGGCCTATGTACCATTATAATTCCTCCTTTGAGATATTTCGGTTCATGTGGGTCCATGAGTGGCCGTCAAAGTGGCAAACAAATCAAACTGAAACAAATGCCTAAAGAACCATTCAACCAAAATTATGCAAAAACGAAAAACAGAATTTATGCTTACCTGATAAATTACTTTCTCCAACGGTGTGTCCGGTCCACGGCGTCATCCTTACTTGTGGGATATTCTCTTCCCCAACAGGAAATGGCAAAGAGCCCAGCAAAGCTGGTCACATGATCCCTCCTAGGCTCCGCCTTCCCCAGTCATTCGACCGACGTAAAGGAGGAATATGCATAGGAGAAATCATATGATACCGTGGTGACTGTAGTTAGAGAAAATAATTCATCAGACCTGATTAAAAAACCAGGGCGGGCCGTGGACCGGACACACCGTTGGAGAAAGTAATTTATCAGGTAAGCATAAATTCTGTTTTCTCCAACATAGGTGTGTCCGGTCCACGGCGTCATCCTTACTTGTGGGAACCAATACCAAAGCTTTAGGACACGGATGATGGGAGGGAGCAAATCAGGTCACCTAGATGGAAGGCACCACGGCTTGCAAAACCTTTCTCCCAAAAATAGCCTCCGAAGAAGCAAAAGTATCAAATTTGTAAAATGTGGTAAAAGTGTGCAGTGAAGACCAAGTCGCTGCCTTACATATCTGATCAACAGAAGCCTCGTTCTTGAAGGCCCATGTGGAAGCCACAGCCCTAGTGGAGTGAGCTGTGATTCTTTCAGGAGGCTGCCGTCCGGCAGTCTCATAAGCCAATCGGATGATGCTTTTAAGCCAAAAAGAGAGAGAGGTAGAAGTTGCTTTTTGACCTCTCCTTTTACCAGAATAAACAACAAACAAGGAAGATGTTTGTCTGAAATCCTTTGTAGCCTCTAGATAGAATTTTAGAGCACGAACTACATCCAAATTGTGCAACAAACGTTCCTTCTTTGAAACTGGATTCGGACACAAAGAAGGCACAACTATCTCCTGGTTAATATTTTTGTTAGAAACAACTTTCGGAAGAAAACCAGGTTTAGTACGCAAAACCACCTTATCTGCATGGAACACCAGATAAGGAGGAGAACACTGCAGAGCAGATAACTCTGAAACTCTTCTAGCAGAAGAAATTGCAACCAAAAACAAAACTTTCCAAGATAATAACTTAATATCTACGGAATGTAAGGGTTCAAACGGAACCCCTTGAAGAACTGAAAGAACTAAATTGAGACTCCAAGGAGGAGTCAAAGGTTTGTAAACAGGCTTGATTCTAACCAGAGCCTGAACAAAAGCTTGAACATCTGGCACAGCCGCCAGCTTTTTGTGAAGTAAAACAGATAAAGCAGAAATCTGTCCCTTCAAAGAACTTGCAGATAATCCTTTCTCCAAACCCTCTTGTAGAAAGGATAGAATCTTAGGAATTTTTATCTTGTTCCATGGGAATCCTTTAGATTCGCACCAACAGATATATTTTTTCCATATTTTATGGTAAATTTTTCTAGTTACAGGCTTTCTAGCCTGAATAAGAGTATCAATGACAGAATCTGAGAACCCACGCTTTGATAAAATCAAGCGTTCAATCTCCAAGCAGTCAGTTGGAGTGAGGCCAGATTCGGATGTTCGAACGGACCTTGAACAAGAAGGTCCCGTCTCAAAGGTAGCTTCCATGGTGGAGCCGATGACATATTCACCAGGTCTGCATACCAAGTTCTGCGTGGCCACGCAGGAGCTATCAAGATCACCGAAGCCCTCTCCTGATTGATCCTGGCTACCAGCCTGGGAATGAGAGGAAACGGTGGGAATACATAAGCTAGGTTGAAGGTCCAGGGCGCTACTAGTGCATCTACTAGAGTCGCCTTGGGATCCCTGGATCTGGAACCGTAGCAAGGAACCTTGAAGTTCTGACGAGACGCCATCAGATCCATGTCTGGAATGCCCCATAATTGAGTTATTTGGGCAAAGATTTCCGGATGGAGTTCCCACTCCCCCGGATGAAATGTCTGACGACTCAGAAAATCCGCTTCCCAATTTTCCACTCCTGGGATGTGGATTGCAGACAAGTGGCAGGAGTGAATCTCCGCCCATTGAATTACTTTGGTCACTTCTTCCATCGCCAGGGAACTCCTTGTTCCCCCCTGATGGTTGATATATGCAACAGTCGTCATGTTGTCTGATTGAAACCTTATGAATTTGGCCTTTGCTAGTTGAGGCCAAGCCTTGAGAGCATTGAATATCGCTCTCAGTTCCAGAATGTTTATCGGGAGAAGAGATTCTTCCCGAGACCATAGACCCTGAGCTTTCAGGGGTTCCCAGACCGCGCCCCAGCCCACCAGACTGGCGTCGGTCGTGACAATGACCCACTCTGGTCTGCGGAAGCTCATCCCTTGTGACAGGTTGTCCAGGGTCAGCCACCAACGGAGTGAATCTCTGGTCCTCTGATCTACTTGGATCGTCGGAGACAAGTCTGTATAATCCCCATTCCACTGTCTGAGCATGCACAGTTGTAATGGTCTTAGATGAATTCGCGCAAAAGGAACTATGTCCATTGCCGCAACCATCAAACCTATTACTTCCATGCACTGCGCTATGGAAGAAAGAAGAACAGAATGAAGTACTTGACAAGAGCTTAGAAGTTTTGATTCTCTGGCCTCTGTCAGAAAAATCTTCATTTCTAAGGAGTCTATTATTGTTCCCAAGAAGGGAACTCTTGTTGACGGGAATAGAGAACTTTTTTCTACGTTCACTTTCCACCCGTGAGATCTGAGAAAGGCTAGGACAATGTCCGTATGAGCCTTTGCTTGTGGCAGAGACGACGCTTGAATCAGTATGTCGTCCAAGTAAGGTACTACTGCAATGCCCCTTGGCCTTAGCACCGCTAGAAGGGACCCTAGTACCTTTGTGAAAATTCTTGGAGCAGTGGCTAATCCGAATGGAAGTGCCACAAACTGGTAATGCTTGTCCAGAAAGGCGAACCTTAGGAACCGATGATGTTCCTTGTGGATAGGAATATGTAGATACGCATCCTTTAAATCCACCGTGGTCATGAATTGACCTTCCCGGATGGTAGGAAGAATTGTCCGAATGGTTTCCATTTTGAACGATGGAACCCTGAGAAATTTGTTTAGGATCTTGAGATCCAAAATTGGCCTGAATGTTCCCTCTTTTTTGGGAACTATGAACAGATTGGAGTAAAACCCCATCCCTTGTTCTCCTAATGGAACAGGATGAATCACTCCCATTTTTAACAGGTCTTCTACACAATGTAAGAATGCCTGTCTTTTTATTTGGTCTGAAGACAATTGAGACCTGTGGAACCTTCCCCTTGGGGGTAGTTCCTTGAATTCCAGGAGATAACCTTGAGAAACTATTTCTAGCGCCCAAGGATCCTGAACATCTCTTGCCCAAGCCTGAGCGAAGAGAGAGAGTCTGCCCCCCACCAGATCCGGTCCCGGATCGGGGGCCAACATCTCATGCTGTCTTAGTAGCGGTAGCAGGCTTCTTGGCCTGCTTACCTTTGTTCCAGCCTTGCATCGGTCTCCAGGCTGGCTTGGTTTGAGAAGAATTACCCTCTTGCTTAGAGGATGTAGAATTTGAGGCTGGTCCGTTTCTGCGAAAGGGACGAAAATTTGGTTTATTTTTAGCCTTAAAAGACCTATCCTGAGGAAGGGCGTGGCCCTTTCCCCCAGTGATGTCTGAAATAATCTCTTTCAAGTCAGGGCCAAACAGCGTTTTCCCCTTGAAAGGGATGTTAAGCAATTTGTTCTTGGAGGACACATCCGCTGACCAAGACTTTAGCCAAAGCGCTCTGCGCGCCACAATAGCAAAACCTGAATTTTTCGCCGCTAATCTAGCTAATTGCAAAGTGGCGTCTAAGGTAAAAGAGTTAGCCAATTTAAGTGCTTGAACTCTGTCCATAACCTCCTCATAAGAAGATTCTTTATTGAGCGACTTTTCTAGTTCTTCGAAACAGAAACACGCTGCTGTAGTGACAGGAACAATGCATGAAATTGGTTGTAGAAGGTAACCTTGCTGAACAAACATCTTTTTAAGCAAACCCTCTAATTTTTTATCCATAGGATCTTTGAAAGCACAACTATCTTCTATAGGGATAGTAGTGCGTTTGTTTAGAGTAGAAACCGCCCCCTCGACCTTGGGGACTGTCTGCCATAAGTCCTTCCTGGGGTCGACCATAGGAAATAATTTCTTAAATATAGGGGGAGGGACAAAAGGTATGCCGGGCCTTTCCCATTGTTTATTTACAATGTCCGCCACCCGCTTGGGTATAGGAAAAGCTTCGGGTGGCACCGGGACCTCTAGGAACTTGTCCATCTTACATAATTTCTCTGGAATGACCAAATTGTCACAATCATCCAGAGTAGATAACACCTCCTTAAGCAGAGCGCGGAGATGTTCCAATTTAAATTTGAATGTAATAACGTCAGGTTCAGCTTGTTGAGAAATTTTTCCTGAATCTGAAATTTCTCCCTCAGACAAAACCTCCCTGGCCCCTTCAGACTGGTGTAAGGGCATGTCAGAACCATTATCATCAGCGTCCTCATGCTCTTCAGTACCTAAAACAAAGCAGTCGCGCTTTCGCTGATAAGTGGGCATTTTGGCTAAAATGTTTTTAATAGAATTATCCATTACAGCCGTTAATTGTTGCATAGTAAGGAGGATTGGCGCACTAGATGAACTAGGGACCTCCTGAGTGGGCAAGACTGGTGTAGACATAGAAGGAGATGATGCAGTACCATGCTTACTCCCCTCACTTAAGGAATCATTTTGGGCAACATTATTATCAGTGGCATCAGTGTCCCTACTTTGTTTGTCACATTCATCACATATATTTAAATGGAGAGGAACCTTGGCTTCCGAACATACAGAACATCGTCTATCTGATGGTTCAGACATGTTAATAGGCATAAACTTGATAACAAAGCACAAAAAACGTTTTAAAATAAAACCGTTACTGTCACTTTAAATTTTAAACTGAACACACTTTATTACTGAATATGTGAAAAAGTATGAAGGAAATGTTCAAAATTCACCAAAATTTCACCACAGTGTCTTAAAGCCTTAAAAGTATTGCACACCAAATTTGAAAGCTTTAACTCTTAAAATAACGGAACCAGAGCCGTTTTTACATTTAACCCCTATACAGTCCCTGGTATCTGCTTTGCTGAGACCCAACCAAGCCCAGAGGGGAATACGATACCAAATGACGCCTTCAATAAGCTTTTTCAGTGGATCTGAGCTCCTCACACATGCATCTGCATGCCTTGCTTCTCAAAAACAACTGCGCATTAGTGGCGCGAAAATGAGGCTCTGCCTATGACTAGAAAAGGCCCCCAGTGAAAAAGGTGTCCAATACAGTGCCTGCCGTTTTTTAACACAATTCCCAAGATTAAAATAACTCTTCAAAGTTATAAACCATTAAATATGCTTATAAAGTAATCGTTTTAGCCCAGAAAAATGTCTACCAGTCTTTAAAGCCCTTGTGAAGCCCTTTATTCTTATATTTAAAACTAAGAAAATGGCTTACCGGATCCCATAGGGAAAATGACAGCTTCCAGCATTACCAAGTCTTGTTAGAAATGTGTCATACCTCAAGCAGCAAAGTCTGCCCACTGTTTCCCCCAACTGAAGTTACTTCATCTCAACAGTCCTGTGTGGAAACAGCCATCGATTTTAGTAACGGTTGCTAAAATCATCTTCCTCTTACAAACAGAAATCTTCATCTCTTTTCTGTTTCAGAGTAAATAGTACATACCAGCACTATTTTAAAATAACAAACTCTTGATTGAAGAATAAAACTACATTTAAACACCAAAAAACTCTAAGCCATCTCCGTGGAGATGTTGCCTGTGCAACGGCAAAGAGAATGACTGGGGAAGGCGGAGCCTAGGAGGGATCATGTGACCAGCTTTGCTGGGCTCTTTGCCATTTCCTGTTGGGGAAGAGAATATCCCACAAGTAAGGATGACGCCGTGGACCGGACACACCTATGTTGGAGAAAGTAGCTGCCTTGCAAATCTAATCAACTGAAGCTTCATTCTTGAAATCCCACAAAGTGGCAACTAACTGAGTAGAATGAGCAGTAATCTGCTGCGGTGGAAGCTGACCTGCCTCCAAGTAAGCTTTTTGAATAAAAAGTTTCAACCAAGAGGCCAAAGAAACTAAACAGTTTGTCTAAAGTCCTTAGTAGCATCAATGTAATATTTAAATGCCCTAACAACATCCAAACAATGCAAAGATCTCTCAGAAGCATTCTTAGGTTTAGGACACATAGAAGGAACAACAATCTCTCTGCTAATGTGTCTGAACAACCAACCATAGGCAAAAAATCAAATGATGTCCATAAAACAAACCTTATTTTGATTAAAAATCAGATGAGGTTCACAAGAAAGATCATGAACTCTTCTAGCAGAAGAAATAGCCAAAAGAAATAACACTTTCCAAGAAAGTAGTTTAATGTCCAATTTATGCATAGGCCTGCAAAACTCTTGGAGGAGAAATAGGCTTGTTGTAGGGTAAATATGCCCCTTCAGATAACTGGCAGATAGGCCCTTATCTAGACCATCCTGCAAAATCTGCATAATCCTAGGAATTCTGGAAAAAAAACACATGATGTACCAACAAATAAAGGCCTTCCAGACCTTGTGATAGATCTTCCTAGTTACAGGCTTACATGCCTGAATCAAGGTTTTAATCACAGAATCAGATAAACCCCTTTGTTTAAGGACTAAGTGTTCAATTTCCATCCCATCAAGTTCAGAGAATAGAGATCTGGAAAAATGGACCTTGGGACAGAAGGTCTGACCGCAGAGGAAAAGAACAAGGAGGAAAACTGGACAGCTGGACATCTGAACCAGATCCGCATACCAAATCCTGAAAGGCCATGGTGGAAAAATCAGGATTACAGACAACTTCTCTAGCCTTATCTTGAAAATTACTCTTGGAAGAAGAACCAGAAGCGGAAACAGATAAGTAGGCTGAAAAGGCCAAGGAACTACTAGAGTATCCACTAACTCTGCCTGAGGATCCCTGGACCTCGCAATGTACCTGGGAACCATCCTGCAAAATCTGCATAATCCTAGGAATTCTGGAAAAAAAACCATGATGTACCAACAAATAAAGGCCTTCCAGACCTTGTGATAGATCTTCCTAGTTACAGGCTTACATGCCTGAATCAAGGTTTTAGTCACAGAATCAGATAAACCCCTTTGTTTAAGGACTAAGTGTTCAATTTCCATCCCATCAAGTTCAGAGAATAGAGATCTGGAAAAATGGACCTTGGGACAGAAGGTCTGACCGCAGAGGAAAAGAACAAGGAGGAAAACTGGACAGCTGGACATCTGAACCAGATCCGCATACCAAATCCTGCAAGGCCACGGTGGAAAAATCGGGATTACAGACAACTTCTCTAGCCTTATCTTGAAAATTACTCTTGGAAGAAGAACCAGAAGCGGAAACAGATAAGTAGGCTGAAAAGGCCAAGGAACTACCAGAGTATCCACTACCTCTGCCTGAGGATCTGAGGATCCCTGGACCTCGCAATGTACCTGGGAAGTTTGTTGCTCAAAATGAGAGGCCATCAGATCTATCTCTGGGAGACCCCAAAGATCCACAATCTAATTGAACACATCCTGGTGAAGAGACCACACCCCTGAATGTAGAGATTGATGACTGAAAAAGTCTGCCTCCCAGTTCCCTCCTGGAATATGAATTGTAGAGATTACATAAGAATTAGTTTCTACCCATGAGAGAATCTGAGACACCTACATCATTGCCAGGGAAATGTGAGTTCCCCCTTTAAGCTTGAAATAAGCTACTGCTGTGACATTGTCTATCTGGAAATGAAACTCCCTTTTCAACAGGGACCAAGCTTGAAGGGCACTGAAAATTGCACAGAGTTCTAGAATACTGATTGGTAATCTCACTTCCCGAGGATTCCAACTCCTTATGCTGTCAGAGACCAGCAAACAGCTCCCCAGCCTGAAAGATTTTCATCTGTAGTGATTACAGTCCAAGTAGGATGAGCAAAAGAAGCTCCCTGAATAATAAACTGATGATCCTGCCATCAAGTGAGAGACTGACTTTTACTAAGATCCAAAAATATCCAGACACTTACCTAGGTATCTATTTAACAAAGAATAACTTGGGGAAAAAAGTAAATTTGATAATAGAAGTAAATAGGAAAGTTTTTAAATATTCTATGTCAGAATCCCATAAGAACATCTTTGGATTTCATATCACTTTACATTTGCAGCTTTTAAGGCAATACGGAGCAGGCTCACTACAAATTTACAAAAAAAGCAGAACGTTTTTTTCTACCTCTGTCACCTCAGAGGTGGTGAGATCAATCACCCTGAAACTCACTCGTTTGGGGTGATTTATCATTTGGGGGTAGAACACAAGAAAAGCTCTTGTGCAATGTAAATTTTCGCCACACATTGCAGCGTCACAAGTGGTAATTGCAGGCAGACAGGTTCTTTACTTGAGATCCTGTCTGCCTGCAATCATGGTAATTCTTACCCTTGTTTTGGACAAGTGCACTATATGACAATGCAAGGCAGCTATACACTAATAAACACAACACTCTGCACTATATGATACTGCTAAGCATCTATACACTAATAAACACAACACTCTGCACTATATGATATGCAAGGCAGCTATACACTAATAAACAACACTCTGCACTATATGATAATGCAAAGCATCTATAGACTAATAAACACAACACTCTGCATTATATGATAATGCTAAGCATCTATACACTAATAAACACAGCACTGCACCATATGATAATGCAAGGCAGCTATATACTAATAAACACAACACTGCACTGTATGATAATGCAAATCATCTATACACTATAAACACAACACTCTGCACTATATGATAATACAAGACATCTATACACTAATAAACAACACTATGCTATATGATAATGCAAAGTGTCTATACACTAATAAACTCAACACTCTGCACTATATGATAATGCAAGTTATATATACACTAAAAAAACACAATACTCTACACTATATGATAATTCAAGGCATCTATACACTAAAACACAAAACTGCACTTATGATAATGAAAAACATCTATACACTAACAAACAACACTATGTACTATTTGATAATGCAAGGCATATATACACTAATAGACACAACACTCTGTTAGTGTATAGATACCTTGCATTATCATATAGTGCAAACACAACACTCTGCACTATATGATAATGCAAAACATCTATACACTAACAAACACAACACTGCACTATATGATAATGCAAGTTATCTATACACTAATAAACACAACACTCTTCTCTATATGATAATGCTAGGTGTCTATACACTAGGGCACAACACTCTGCACTATATAATAATGCAAGGCCTTTGAAGAAGCTGAGGCGAAATGTGCATCAGGCGACCGCTACCTGATGTATACTGCTCTTAAATACATGTGAAAAATGTTCCACGTATATCTAGTGAATAATGTGCTAATTTAATTATTTGCTCTTTTACTAAGGGGGTTGGCTCTTGCTATATACTTAGGATTGTGTTCCTACTTATTACTATAGAATAGATAAGGTTCCCTCTTGGTATTAATATTTTTACTTTTTGGGATTTGATTTGTATCTAGTAATACTGACCGTTTTGTGGGTATTTTTTACCTTGTATACACAGGTAACACCTTATTGCTTTCTCTTATACTGCTTTTTTTTCCTTTCTTTTTATGGCTACCTGAGGTATTTTACATATGAACTTATTAAAAGTAAATTTTTAATTATTTGTTGTCATTTATTCTATCCACCTATTACTCCCATAAGCGAGTGCTCCTTATGGTGCATCTTTTGTTTCCATTTACCTATAATTACTTATTGCCACTAAGCACCCTCCTCAATTTCTTTGTTGAGGATTTATATTGAAGAACCTGTTCTCACACAGATTTCTTTTATATTATAATGCAAGGCATCTATACACTAAGACACAACACTCTGCACTGTATGATAATGCAAAGCATCTATACACTAATAAGCACAACACTCTGCACTGTATGATAATGCAAAGCATCTATACACTAATACGCACAACACTCTGCACTGTATGATAATGCAAAGCATCTATACACTAATAAGCACAACACTCTGCACTGTATGATAATGCAAAGCATCTATACACTAATACGCACAACACTCTGCACTGTATGATAATGCAAAGCATCTATACACTAATAAACACAACACTCTGCACTGTATGATAATGCAAAGCATCTATACACTAATAAGCACAACACTCTGCACTGTATGATAATGCAAAGCATCTATATGTTACAGTTAAAGTGCAGAAATCAGTTAATGTGCACATTACCTAGCTAATCTGCAGATTAACTAGGGTGATCAGTTAAAGTGCAGAAAAATTGTTTCATTTCTCACATTACCTAGGTAATCTGCACATTACCTACTAGGCACTAGTTAAAGTGCAAAAAAAAAAATCAATTTAGCTTTTTAGAAAAGTTTGTTTCTCTCACGTAAACTGTTTATTGAAAAAGAAATTTAATAAAGAAATTTAATAAATAAAGAACAGAATGATTCGATTTCGGCCGAGGGGATATACGCTCCAGAGTGCTCTGTTCTAATCAAAGCCTCGGGCGCCACAACTGCCTCTGGGAACCTTACCATGGGTCTCAGCCCGCACATCTTGAAATTCTCTGTCTGGGAAATTATCTATCTAATCTATATTAAATAGATAGATCATTTCCCAGACAGAGAATTTCAAGACGTGCGGGCTGGGACCCCATGGTAAGGTTCCCAGAGGCAGTTGCGGCACCCGAGGCTCTGATTAGAACAGAGCACTTTGGAGCGTATCTACCCTCGGCCGAAATAGGAACATTCTGTTCTTTATTTATTTCGTTTAACTCAACTATTATTTAACATCATGTTATTTATTTATTTATTTTGTTCAAGTGAACTATAACAAATCACTTGTTAAAGTGAAAATAAGATATTTTCTGGAACAACAGCAATATCTAAGAATTAATCATCAATCAATTAATGAATTTGCAAAACATATGATAAAATTATGCTTACTTATTTGTGAAATCTAAAAATTGGTGACACTTTGAATTACAAAACAGTAGTTTTTTGCGACAAGCAAACCTATTTGTGGTACATTTAGATTTGCAGTCACATTTTGTGAAACCCTGACCAGTACCAAGGGATTGTTTTATTGCTGTTTGACGTAAAGATATTTCTAAAGCAGGGACATCTTCTTTTGTTAAAAATCTCTCTTTGCAAACACTGAATTCAGATTTTGCATACAATTGATTTAAAATACCCGTTTTAGTACCAAGTTTATAAAAGCCATCCTCTGTTTTACTAAGAACCAAAGCTAAAATCGACCGGGCATCAGTTTTTGCTCTGTCTACTTCGGGTACTTTAATTCTCACAGTGACACCTTCATCGACATTTGTATGCTTTGCATTAGAAACTGCTAACATTTTCTTTGCTTGCTTTTCTAAACCTTTCTTAGATTCATCACGCTGTATTTTCTGATCCATATTGTTTTTACAGATGTTGCACAATACATTCTTACCATACCCTTCCTCTTTAGGATCTATTTCACCACAAATTATGTGAACAAACATATCACAAAATTTACACTTGTGAGCACCTGATGCTGCTTTTGAGCAAACAATACAGACCATGTCTTCTATAGTCCTCTTTACAGGCTCTGTACAAAACTGTGATGGGGATTCTGGAGAAGTTGAGGGTAATGGAATGTCCTCTTGAGTAAGATTTAACTGTGATCCCATAATCACAGTCTCTTGTGAATCTAATTTTTCAATGTCTTCTTCAGTATTTATCGAATGTAATACACTTTGTGGTATAATAGAAGAAGACAATCCCACTTTTGCAGGACAACCGAACATGGCTTCGTATGGACTTCTTTTAATTGCAGAATGATAGGCAGGATTCTTCATGAATTGTACAAATCGTACACCCTCACTCCACTTGTTAGTTTGGTTATCAGCCATCCAAGTAGTGAGCATGTTTTCAATGTCTTGATTCGCTCATTCTACACTTCCTTGACTTTGACTGTGTCTAGTTTTGCCATTAACCATTTTGATTTCTGGCCACAACTGTGTTACACTGTCTAGGATTTTATTACAAAATTTGCGTCCGTTATCAGAATGCAGAATACTTGGAGCGTCAAAAAGGAGAAAAATATCAAGCAAGTTATAGGCTACTTCATCTGCCCGTTTTGATGTGAGCAGCTTCAATACAACAAATTTTGTTAAGGGGTCTTGGTATACAAGAAGAAACTTAAACTTTCCATCTGGTTGAGATTGGTAATCGATGAGATTCACCTGGCATCTGCTATTGAAATGCGATGAAATAATCGGCTTTACAACAATCCCTTTTTTCACACTTTTTTGTTTTTGTTGACAAAGTTCGCATAAATCTAAAAACATTTTTATTTGGGCTGTTTTTATACAGTGTATTTAATTGCTTGATCATTCTTGTCTCTTCCACCGTGTCCAATTGATAAATGAGTAGAATACAATATGTCAAACAATTCTTCGGCGTGGACAAACTTTTTCACACTTTCTTGCGCATCTGACAACGGCTCAATGAGTTTTTCACAGCCTTGTACAGTCAACACATCATACCTTTCAATTATTCGATAATCTCGAGATGATTCTTTATTCTTGTAAACTTTTATTCGCTTTACATCTTCAATTATGGAATCATACTTTCTTTTTGTCATTAAAACACTATTATATTTTGAATCTTCGCTAAAGAGCTTTGCAAAGAATCTTTTCTTCATTTTCCTCACCAATTCGGTGCTTGCTTGCATACTAGGAGTAAATTCAGGCGTGCACTAAAAGTTGTGGAAGGAAATGCACTTTGTGTATAACCAATAAAGTGAAGATTAAATAAAAATTACTAAATAGTGTTTCCGTGCACTCCAGTGCTTAGTGCTCACATTATATGCAGACAAAATTACTGTCTATATGACAAGAAAATAAATTTACCTATGCTAACAACCATTAACCCCTGAAACTTCGCCTAAAATTCAGTATTCCTTATCCTTCCACCTCCAAAAAAAAATAAAAAATAGCACAATATTTAAAGCAAGTGCAACCACAATGTATCAATATTAACCTTGCTGTAGCGAACACAGTTGTCTCCATCCTAATATTTTTTTACCATCCACCTGTACACATCTAATCAGCAAATGAAGAAACAAAGAACTATCATACACAGATAATATTGTTTGTTACTACTAATTTGCTTATCTTATCTAACTATATTTAGAAAGTTAACTATATTTAGAAAGCAGTTAAATGTGGCTCTTTTTAAACAGCTTATACTTTTCTCTGAGTCAAGGCTTGATGGACTGCAGATATTTCTCTAGGGAATTCTGGTAATTGCTAGGTTTTTTTTTTTGGTTTTTTTTAGAAGGCTTATAACATAGCCTCTATTATCTGCCAGAACAATTCCCCATGTAGATTCAAGTTAGTCCAGAGGAAATGTCCCATACATTTATATCAACACTGCCAAGCACATTTCCTTATATTGTTTAGTGGTACTAAGATCCCCTCTTTAAGTGTGTATGATCAAAATAACAGTGCCTTTATTTACCACACTTTATATCCAGATAAAATATGTCAGCAGTACCACCTCAGGATTATTGTACTCTGTGAGCACGTCACTTGCGGTATCCTTTCCAGCTTTTTTTTTATTTTTTTCTTGTCAGTGTGTATCGTAGCAGCCAAGGTCTCCTGCGCTCAGCTTGCTATCTCACTTCTGAGCATAGAGTGTCAGGCAGAATGTGGTATAGCCGCAGGCCAATAACGGCCAAGAAGATTTTCCAGCTCGGGCGAGAATGATTTAACCCCAGGTTGCTACCAGAATAAAGCCCCAGTATCAAAGCTCCACAGAAAAACAGCAAGATTCCGCGGGCTATGCAGGTGTATCAAAGCTCCACCCCTCAAAAAAATATGCACTTTAACGACACTGAAGCAGTTAATGTGCACATTACCTAGGTAAAGTGCGGATTCTGCACTTTAACTGAGCAAATCAGTTAATCTGCAGATTACCTAGGTAATGTGCACATTAACGGATTCCGCACTTTAGCTGTAACATATACACTAATAAGCGCAACAGTATGCACTGTATGATAATGCAAAGCATCTATACACTAATAAACACAACACTCTGCACTGTATGATAATGCAAGGCATATATCTTATACAATAAACAAGTTTGTAACGCGTCTGTCGCCAGTTGCGTGCGCAGCTAAAAGAATGTTGGCTGCTCAAGACAGCTTCAGGAAGCTACAGCACTCTCAGCCGTTACAGCCAAGAACTGGAGCTCCTGAAGCTTTAAGTATCTGCTGTATATGGAGCCAAAGAGTGATCAGTGCTTCCGCCTCCATATAATGCAGGGTCGTCACAGACGGTGACACTGTGTGCTACCATCTGTAACGATCTTCTGCTGGTGCCGGCAGGTGTGGGCTGGAGGCGGGTGGGCGGCTCAGCAGCTGAGGGGAAAGGGAGTGCCCTACGCTACAGACATTAAAAGGAACAGGGAGGGATGGGGCAGCTACACTACAGAAAAGGGGTTTGGGGGTGCGGGGGGGACAACTAAATGGTGATCGGGGGGGGGGGGGGACACCAATACACTACACAAAAGAATTAAAACAAAATATACTTAAAAAGTAGTACCTAAGATGGTGGCAATAGTTAGAGGGGGCTAAGAGAGCTGTTTGAGGGGGGGGGATCATGGACAGAGGGATAGGAACAGAGGGATATGGATAGATGGATAGGTATATTTCTTTCATTAAACATTTTGGCCCATGTACACAGGCTTTACCACTAGTACACTAATAAACACAACACTCTGCACTATATGATAATACAAGGCATCTATACACTAATAAACACAACATTCTGCTCTACATGATAATGCAAGGCATCTATACACTAAGACACAACACTCTGCACTATATGATAATGCAAGGCCTTTGAAGAAGCTGAGGCAAAATGCGCATCAGGCTACCTGATGTATACTGCTCTTAAATATGTGTGAAAAATGTTCCACGCATATCTAGTGACTAATGCGCCAATTTAATTATTTGCTCTTTTACTAAGGGGGTTGGTATCCGTGATACACTTGGGTATGTGACCCCACTTATTAGATGGTAACTTCTCCTTCCCTCTTAGTTTTTTTTAAAAATTAGCATAACTTCTGGGTTTGTGTGCCCAGTCTCTCATTTAGTATAACGGATTACACTATTGGTACCTAACATACTCAGTATACACAGGTTACATACGTCTTCTTTTTCCTTTTAAACCTTTATGTGTGTGTTTGTCCGTGTTTCATTTTGTACTATTACCGGTATTTTAATAGATACTTACTATGTATTTCTCATGTGTCTTTTACCTGTTATAGCTTGCTTTAAATATGTGTGAAATATGCTCCACATATGACTAGTTCCTGGCATACTCTCTTTTCAATCTGCTATAACTGAGGGGGTTGATTCTTGCTATATACTTATGATTGTGTTCCTACTATTACTATAGAATAGTGTTCCCTCTTTGTACTAATATTTTTACTTTTCGGGATTTGATATGCATCTAGTATTACTGACCATTTTGTGGGTATTTTTTACCTAGTATACACAGGTTAACACTTTATTGCTTTCTCTTATACTGTGTTTTCTTTCTTTTTATGACTACCTAGGGTATTTTACATTTGAACTTATTAAAAGTTATTTTTTTAATTATTTGTTGTCATTTATTCTATCCACCTATTACTCCCATAAGCGAGTGCTCCTTATGGTGCATCTTTTGTTTCCATTTACCTATAGTTACTTATCGCCACTGAGCACCCTCCTCAATTTCTTTGTTGATGATTTATATTGAAGAACCTGTTCTCACACAGATTTCTTTTATATGATAATGCAAGGCATCTATACACTAACAAACACAACACTCTGCACTGTATGATAATGCAAGGCATCTATACACTAACAAACTCAACACTCTGCACTGTATGATAATGCAAGGCATCTATACACAAACACAACACTCTGCACTGTATGATAATGCAAGTTCTCCATAAACTAACACAACACTCTGCACTATATGATAATGCAAGGCATCTATACACTAATAAACACAACGCTCTGTACTATATGATAATGCAAGGCATCTATCTATACTTTAATTGTGTTTGTAACGCCTCTTTCGCTGTCGCCAGTTGCGCACGCATCCTCTTCAAAGGAATTCAAAGAAATGTTGGCTGCGCGAGGCAGCCAAAAAAGATTGTTGGCTGCACGCGCAGCCAAAAGAATCCACCTGGATGCAGCTTTAGCAAACAAAGCCTAAAAAATAAATAAAAAATAAATAAAAAAAAAACACGCAACCGCCCGCACGAAATAACAAAAAAAAACAAAAAACATGCAACAGCCCACACGGTAACAAAAAACAAACAAACAACTAACCTACTGAAATCTTATTTCAATAGGATTTCAGTAGCTCTAATCCTATTGGCTAATTTCAAAATTTCAGCCATTAGGAATGCAAGGTACCCCAAATTGATTGCAGTACCTTCCATTCAATTTTTTGTGTACGCCGGTGATCGGATGAAGAGGAGCCTCCATGCCGCTGAGGATCGCCGCTGCTAAATACTGCCCCTGATGACCGATGCTCCGGGTCCGCGCATCGGGAAGACCGCTCTGCGCTGCCTTCGCTCCGGATGAAGATAATGGAGCTTCCTGAAAGAAGACCTTTTACCGCCGGACTTCAGTAAAAGTGAGTACCTATTTGGGGCTTAGTCTTAGGCTTTTTTTTAGACTGTTTTATTTTTTTATTTTTAGGGGGTTACTGGTAATTTTTAAAGTAAAAAAGAGCTGTTTAACTTTTTAAGGGCTATTGGTAGTTTAGTATTAGATTAGGGGGTGTTTTTATAGGGGTATTAGTTTAGGTTTAATTTTTTTATTTTGTTGTAACATTAGCTTGGGGGTTTGTATTTTTTTTAAATTAGACTGCCCTGAGGGCAGGCATATCGCCTTATACACTAATAATGACAACACTCTATGATAATACAAGGCATCTATACACTAGACATGCTGCACTGTATAATAAGCACTTACACACTGATAACATATATGCTGCACTATATAATGATGTTGAGGGTTCATACACTAAAAAAACAGAACAGGTGGGGCATGTATAATAATGATGGATGCCTATCACTCTGTGCTGCAAAATAATGCTGAACATTTACACAATGAAAATGTACTGTATAATTATGCCAAGTATTAATAGATTGAAATAGGACATGTGCTGAATAATGATTATGGGCATCTATCCACTTAAACACCTAAAATGTAAACATATGTATGTAGAGTCGACAGATAATAGACAAGTGGTACTGCACAACTTTAACCCTTAATGACCGAGGACGTGCAGGGTACGTCCTCAAAAAAAAAAAGGCAGTTAACGCCTGAGGACGTACCCTGCACGTCCTCTGTGTGGAAAGCAGCTGGAAGCGATCCTGCTCGCTTCCAGCTGCTTTCCGGTTATTGCAGTGATGCCTCGATATGGAGGCATCCTGCAATAACCTTTGGTAGCCATCCGATGCAGAGAGAGACACTCTGTGGCCCTCTCTGCACCGGAGATCGGTGGCTTTGCTCGTTGGTGGGTGGGAGCAGACTTGTAAGGCGGGTGGCGGCCATCGATGGCCCTGGTCATGTGGAGGGGGGCGGGATCGTGGGCGGGATGTCCAGGGGCGTGCACGCGAGGGCGGGCACGGAGAGGGAGCGGGTGGGAACCGCTACACTACAGAAAAAGTTGTAATAATTTAAAAAAAAATAAAGGCATTATAAGTTAAAAAAAAAAAAAAAAAAAAAAAAAATAAGATCAGTGAGATGGTGGGGGTTTGTCTGTGGGGGAGGGGGGGGAAGCTACACTACAGAAAAAAACAAACAAATAAAGCCCTTTTCTTTGCAAACTGGGTACTGGCAGACAGCTGCCAGTACCCAAGATGGCCCCCAATAAGGCAGATGGGGTGGGTTAGAGAGCTGTTTTGGGGGGGGGGGGGGGGGGGGAATCAGGGAGGATGCTTCACCAAAGCAAATGTAAATATGCTAAAAAAAAAAAAAAAAAATTTTTTTTTTAAAAAAAACAACAACTTATTTTAGTACTGGCAGACTTTCTGCCAGTACTTAAGATGGCGGGGACAATTGTGGGGTGGGGGCTGTTTGGGAGGGATCAGGGGATCCGATGTGTCAGGTGGGAGGCTGATCTCTAGACTAAAGCTAAAATTAACCCTGCAAGCTCCCTACAAACTACCTAATTAACCCCGTCACTGCTAGCCATAAAACAAGTGTGATGCGCAGCAGCATTTAGCGGCCTTCTAATTACCAGAAAGCAACGCCAAAGTCATATATGTCTGCTATTTCTGAACAAAGGGGATCCCAGAGAAGCATTTACAACCATTTGTGACATAATTGCACAAGCTGTTTGTAAATAATTTCAGTGAGAAACCTAAAATTGTGAAAAATTTTACTTTTTTATTTAATTTGATCGCATTTGGCGGTGAAATGGTGGCATGAAATATACCAAAATGGGCCTAGATCAATACTTTGGGTTGTCTACTACACTAAAGCTAAAATTAACCATACAAGCTCCCTAATTAACCCCTGCACTACTGGGCATAATACACGTGTAGTGCGCAGCGGCATTTAGCGGCCTTCTAATTACGAAAAAGCAATGCCAAAGCCATATATGTCTGCTATTTCTGAACAAAGGGGATCCCAGAGAAGCATTTACAACCATTTGTGCCATAATTGCACAAGCTGTTTGGAAATGATTTCAGTGAGAAACCTAAAATTGTGAAAAATTTAATGTTTTTTTTAATTTGATCGCATTTGGCGGTGAAATGGTGGCATGAAATATACCAAAATGGGCCTAGATCAATACTTGGGGTTGTCTACTACCCTACACCAAAGTTAAAATTACCCCAAAAAGCTCCCTACATGCTCCCTAATTAACCCCTTCACTGCTGGGCATAATACACGTGTGGTGCACAGTGGCATTTAGCGGCCTTCTAATTACCAAAAAGCAACGCCAAAGCCATATATGTCTGCTATTTCTGAACAAAGGGGATCCCAGACAAGAATTTACAACCATTTATGCCATAATTGCACAAGCTGTTTGTAAATAATTTCAGTGAGAAACCGAAAGTTTGTAAAAAAAATTGTGAAAAAGTGAACGATTTTTTGTATTTGATCGCATTTGGCAGAGAAATAGTGGCATGAAATATACCAAAATTGGCCTAGATCAATACTTTGGGATGTCTTCTAAAAACAATATATACATGTCAATGGATATTCAGGGATTCCTGAAAGATATTAGTGTTCCAATGTAACTAGCGCTAATTTTGAAAAAAAGTGGTTTGGAAATAGCAAAGTGCTACTTGTATTTATGGCCCTATAACTTGCAAAAAAAGCATAGAACATGTCAACATTGGGTATTTCTAAACTCAGGACAAAATTTAGAAACTATTTAGCATGGGGTTTTTTTGGTGGTTGTAGATGTGCAATAGATTTTGGGGGTCAAAGTTAAAAAAAAAGTTGTTTTTTTTTCATTTTTTCCTCATTTTATAAACTTTTTTATAGGAAATTATAAGATATGATGAAAATAATAATGGTATCTTTAGAAAGTCCATTTAATGGCGAGAAAAATAGTATATAATATGTGTGGGTACAGTAAATGAGTAAGAGGAAAATTACAGCTAAACACAAACACCGCAAAAATGTAAAAATAGCCTTGGTCCCAAACGGACAGAAAATGGAAAAGTGCTGTGGTCATTAAAGGGTTAACTAATCAGAGCATGTCATTTTTCGACTATTATGGCCCTTTAAATTACAGGAAAAAAGAGGCAAAATAATTAAAGTGTATTGGAAAGTTATTTATTTCCTATTACAATCTCAATGTGTTTAATGTTCCTTTAAACTACTATAAGTAGTAGCTAGCGCTGTAATGATACAAGCCAGCAGCAGCACAAAATGAAATCAGGACTGGCTTACAAACTTATTGGCTGACACCAAAATCAATCAACTGAGAGGGACATTGCTAAAATTGTTATTAAATAGTGTAAATTTGAACTTAAGATGCCTTTTCAGCCTTTACAGTGATAGTTTTAACTTCACAAACAAATCAATACATTTTGTTCCTTGCATGCATTTGTTCTTTCTTAGAGGCGTTTATCATGGAACAATGCAAAAATTATTGTTTTTTTGTTTTAAATATATCTGAAAACTAACGCATGTGTCTATTGGAGAGGCCACAGCAATTTTTTGGTAAATCAAAAAGTGTATATCATGAAAGAACAATACACAAGCAAAACAGATTGGATACTACCTGAGAAAGGAAACTAGAGAGTAAGCATCAGAGAAAAAGAAACAAAAAACCTAAATAAATTCATACGGTATAAAAGAGTCAAGAATTTTAAACACTTATGGTAATGGTGTTAGTTTTGCTTGAGTAATTTATTCCTTTAAAAAATTAGGTTAGGTAGGATTCCAGTGACGTCAAATGATTCCAGTGTAACAAAAACGTAAAAAAAAAAAATCAGTTAAATCTTCTGTTAAAGATACTGCACACTCCTTTTGGTAATGATTCATATTTAAAGTCCTATCTGGGTTGCAAGAACCAACTTAAGTGCTGCCGGGTCCCTCTTACTCTGTTGCAGCCATTGGCGCTGGTCCCTTTCAAGCATGATCATGGTGACTTTGTGATCCTGGTCACGGCATTGTTTTACCCCAGGACAATTTATGTAGTGCAGCTGCCTGCAGGAGTCACAGCGGTAATGAGGTAAGTTTTCTGGTCGCAGACACGAGTGAGATTGATACCTGTTTCTTTCTACCTCGCTAAGTACCTTCTGCTTCTCAGAAAAACAGAGTCTTAAAATGTTGTGTCCTGAGCCGCTACACATTTCGGACACTGGACATTGTTTACTATGGAACAAGCCGCACTCTATACAGTGTTGCTCTAAGGACGTATCTGAAAAAACACAGTCATGCAAGCTAAAACCTGCCTTG
This sequence comes from Bombina bombina, assembly GCF_027579735.1. Classification (NCBI taxonomy): domain Eukaryota; kingdom Metazoa; phylum Chordata; class Amphibia; order Anura; family Bombinatoridae; genus Bombina; species Bombina bombina. Next base: position 798,632,137 of record NC_069499.1, on the reverse strand, counting down.
TGCCGTTCTGTGTGACTCTTGGCTTCCATAGGCTCTGAAGCATTCTTTTTATGCGGTAGAAGAGGAACTGAATGGATTTCTTTGCAAAGACCACTCATGTGCTGGTCCAAGTATTCATGGCATTTGTTAGAGAATGAGGGCTGATGTAAAAGTGAGCCTCCATCTGACTCTACATTCCGCTCGTAAGTCTCTGCAATACCTGGTGTACTCCCTTCCAGGGTTAATCTATGAAGTCTCTCCATGCACGCAGTCTCCCCACGACAGCTTCTCCTCTCTCTTAGCAAATCAGGGCCTGTTATCACCCCAGGGAACGCACATGAGAGGATGTTAGACAAGAGACGACACTCAAGCTGAGCAGCAAAAAAGCCAAGTGCAGCAAAGGATAAGACCTTTGCAGGTGGAGGGGTTACCACGCACAAACTGCACAAGTCTGCCTGCAGCTCATATCCTAACCTCTGCAGTGCTCGGAAAATGGCATCCTGTGGAAGGGCTGACTCTAACGCATGCACATAAAGTCCGGAATAGGTCTGAAAAAGAGTAAAAATACAAAACAGATGTTAGAAAAAAAATGTATACTACAAAAGATTATGTATTCATAAGTTTACTAAAACTATTGTGATGACAAATCTCTTACGGCTAGATTTAGAGTTTTGTCGGTAAGGACCCGCGTAGCTAACGCCGGCTTTTTTCTGGCCGCACCATAAAAATAACTCTGGTATTGAGAGTCCACATAAAGGCTGCGTTAGGCTCCAAAAAAGGAGCGTAGAGCATATTTAACGCAGCTTCAACTCTCGATACCAGAGTTGCTTACGCAAGCGGCCAGCCTCAAAAACGTGCTCGTGCACGATTCCCCCATAGGAAACAATGGGGCTGTTTGAGCTGAAAAAAAACCTAACACCTGCAAAAAAGCAGCGTTCAGCTCCTAACGCAGCCCCATTGTTTGCTATGCGTAAACACTTCCTAAGTCTGCACCTAACACTCTAACATGTACCCCGAGTCTAAACACCCCTAACCTTACACTTATTAACCCCTAATCTGCCGCCCCCGCTATCGCTGACCCCTGCATATTATTTTTAACCCCTAATCTGCCGCTCCGTAAACCGCCGCTACCTACGTTATCCCTATGTACCCCTAATCTGCTGCCCCTAACACCGCCGACCCCTATATTATATTTATTAACCCCTAATCTGCTCCCCACAACGTCGCCTCCACCTGCATACACTTATTAACCCCTAATCTGCCGAGCGGACCGCACCGCTATTATAATAAAGTTATTAACCCCTAATCCACCTCACTAACCCTATAATAAATAGTATTAACCCCTAATCTGCCCTCCCTAACATCGCCGACACCTAACTTCAATTATTAACCCCTAATCTGCCGACCGGAGCTCACCGCTATTCTAATAAATGTATTAACCCCTAAAGCTAAGTCTAACCCTAACACTAACACCCCCCTAAGTTAAATATAATTTTAATCTAACGAAATTAATTAACTCTTATTAAATAAATTATTCATATTTAAAGCTAAATACTTACCTGTAAAATAAATCCTAATATAGCTACAATATAAATTAATATTTATTTTACAGGCAACTTTGTAATTATTTTAACCATGTACAATAGCTATTAAATAGTTAAGAACTATTTAAAAGTTACCTAGTTAAAATAATTACAACATTACCTGTAAAATAAATCCTAACCTAAGTTACAATTAAACCTAACACTATACTATCATTAAATTAATTAAATAAAATACCTACAATTACCTACAATTAAACCTAACACTACACTATCAATAAATTAATTAAATACAATATCTACAAATAACAATGAAATAAACTAACTAAAGTACAAAAAATAAAAAAGAACTAAGTTACAAAAAATAAAAAAATATTTACAAACATAAGAAAAATATTACAACAATTTTAAACTAATTACACCTACTCTAAGCCCCCTAATAAAATAACAAAGCCCCCCAAAATAAAAAATGCCCTACCCTATTCTAAATTACTAAAGTTAAAAGCTCTTTTACCTTACCAGCCCTGAACAGGGCCCTTTGCGGGGCATGCCCCAAGAAGTTCAGCTCTTTTGCCTGTAAAAAAAACATACAATACCCCCCCCCAACATTACAACCCACCACCCACATACCCCTAATCTAACCCAAACCCCCCTTAAATAAACCTAACACTAAGCCCCTGAAGATCTTCCTACCTTATCTTCACCATACCAGGTTCACCGATCCGTCCTGAAGAGCTCCTCCGATGTCCTGATCCAAGCCCAAGCGGGGGGCTGAAGATGTCCATGATCCGGTAGAAGTCTTCATCCAAGCGGGGCAGAAGAGGTCTTCCATCCGATTGAAGTCTTCATCCAGGCGGCATCTTCTATCGACATCCATCTGGAGCGGAGCGGCAGCATCCTGAAGACCTCCGACGCGGAACATCCATCCTGGCCGACGACTGAACGACGAATGACGGTTCCTTTAAATGACGTCATCCAAGATGGCGTCCCTCGAATACCGATTGGCTGATAGGATTCTATCAGCCAATCGGAATTAAGGTAGGAATATTCTGATTGGCTGATGGAATCAGCCAATCAGAATCAAGTTCAATCCGATTGGCTGATCCAATCAGCCAATCAGATTGAGCTCGCATTCTGTTGGCTGATCGGAACAGCCAATAGAATGCGAGCTCAATCTGATTGGCTGATTGGATCAGCCAATCGGATTGAACTTGATTCTGATTGGCTGATTCCATCAGCCAATCAGAATATTCCTACCTTAATTCCGATTGGCTGATAGAATCCTATCAGCCAATCGGAATTCGAGGGACGCCATCTTGGATGACGTCATTTAAAGGAACCGTCATTCGTCGTTCAGTCGTCGGCCAGGATGGATGTTCCGCGTCGGAGGTCTTCAGGATGCTGCCGCTCCGCTCCAGATGGATGTCGATAGAAGATGCCGCCTGGATGAAGACTTCAATCGGATGGAAGACCTCTTCTGCCCCGCTTGGATGAAGACTTCTACCGGATCATGGACATCTTCAGCCCCCCGCTTGGGCTTGGATCAGGACATCGGAGGAGCTCTTCAGGACGGATCGGTGAACCTGGTATGGTGAAGATAAGGTAGGAAGATCTTCAGGGGCTTAGTGTTAGGTTTATTTAAGGGGGGTTTGGGTTAGATTAGGGGTATGTGGGTTGTAATGTTGGGGGGGGGGGGTATTGTATGTTTTTTTTACAGGCAAAAGAGCTGAACTTCTTGGGGCATGCCCCGCAAAGGGCCCTGTTCAGGGCTGGTAAGGTAAAAGAGCTTTTAACTTTAGTAATTTAGAATAGGGTAGGGCATTTTTTATTTTTGGGGGCTTTGTTATTTTATTAGGGGGCTTAGAGTAGGTGTAATTAGTTTAAAATTGTTGTAATATTTTTCTTATGTTTGTAAATATTTTTTTATTTTTTGTAACTTAGTTCTTTTTTATTTTTTGTACTTTAGTTAGTATATTTCATTGTAGTTATTTGTAGATATTGTATTTAATTAATTTATTGATAGTGTAGTGTTAGGTTTAATTGTAGGTAATTGTAGGTATTTTATTTAATTAATTTAATGATAGTATAGTGTTAGGTTTAATTGTAACTTAGGTTAGGATTTATTTTACAGGTAATGTTGTAATTATTTTAACTAGGTAACTTTTAAATAGTTCTTAACTATTTAATAGCTATTGTACCTGGTTAAAATAATTACAAAGTTGCCTGTAAAATAAATATTAATCCTAAAATAGCTACAATGTAATTATAATTTATATTGTAGCTATATTAGGGTTTATTTTACAGGTATTTAGCTTTAAAGGGACATTCAACACCCGCTATAACATAATTTCATGTTGTGTAAACAGAATCCAAAATCCGCCTGCACCACATCCCTGCCTTGTTTCTATATATAACGTCCAAGTAATCCTCATCGTTATAGCTTACCGTACTAACAAAATATGGCCGCCTAACTCCTCCCATTGATGCTTCTTCCCCATCACACATCCCCTTCAGGCACGTTCATGTTATTTTCAGATGACGCTCTTCCTACGTCATCGCGCATGCGCATTTATTACAAACCGAGCGCGATCGCAATTACAAGAGCTGTAGGAGTCTTCTATTGCACACTCCTAGATATCAGTGCTAATACGCATGCGCTAAGGTCCGTGAACACGCTTTAATTTTCAGTCCGAGGAATGGATCATGATTGGCTGATCCTTTCAAAAAGAAGGTCCCTACGTAACGGTGGGGGGAGTTAGGCAGCCATATTTTGCTGGTACGGTAAGCTATAACAATGAGGATTACTTGGACGTTATATATAGAAACAAAACAGGGATGTGGTGCAGGCGAATTTTGGATTCAGTTTACACAACATGAAATTATGTTCTAGCGGGTGTTGAATGTCCCTTTAAATAGGAATAATTTATTTAATAAGAGTTAATTTCGTTAGATTAAAATTATATTTAACTTAGGGGGGTGTTAGTGTTAGGGTTAGACTTAGCTTTAGGGGTTAATACATTTATTAGAATAGCGGTGAGCTCCGGTCGGCAGATTAGGGGTTAATAAGTGTAGGCAGGTGGAAGCGACGTTGAGGGGGGGCAGATTAGGGGTTAATAAATATAATATAGGGGTCGGCGGTGTTAGGGGCAGCAGATTAGGGGTACATAAGTATAACGTAGGTGGCGGTCGGCAGATTAGGGGTTAAAAAAATTGAATCGAGTGTCGGCGATGTGGGGGGACCTCGGTTTAGGGGTACATAGGTAGTTTATGGGTGTTAGTGTACTTTAGAGTACAGTAGTTAAGAGCTTTATGAACCGGCGTTAGCCCAAAAAGCTCTTAACTACTGACTTTTTTCTGCGGCTGGAGTTTTGTCGTTAGATTTCTAACGCTCACTTCAGACACGACTCTAAATACCGGAGTTAGGAAGATCCCATTGAAAAGATAGGATACGCAAATGATGTAAGGGGATCTGCGGTATGGAAAAGTCGCGGCTGAAAAGTGAGCGTTAGACCCTTTTTTGAGTGACTCCAAATACCAGAGTTAGCCTAAAACCAGCGTTAGGAGCCTCTAACGCTGGTTTTCACGGCTAACGCCAAACTCCAAATCTAGGCCTTAGTATTTAAGCCTGATGGAAACAGCCACTGGTGGCTGAGAAACGCGTTGCTACTTGTTTTAATATTTTTAATAAAGTAAGTTGATTACTTTTACCACTTGCTGCCACTTTATATCACTTTTTGAAATATCATTTCCGGATTACCATTTTTCTTCGCTGGACTGTTGGAGTATCCTGACTATCTGTGATTAAGTCTGTTGGGTGACTATATTGATCCCAGCCTGCCTTCTTAGCATCAGAGGAGATGCTTCAACAAATGTGAGTGCATTACAACACTTTATATTATCCTGCTTGGGTCATACAGTACTAGGCCATATAGGCACCCAGTGTGTTTTTTACCACCATCTACAGATTATCAAACACCCCCTGGAGGTCAGTCTTCTGGGTGACTGTTACTGATCCCAGACCGCTCCATCTGCACTATTAGGGGTGCTATAGCGCATGTGAGGGTATCTGACACATATAACATTTATCTATTTGTACCATACAATATTGGGCCATGTGGCGCATCTGTCTTCTTATGTTATATTAATACACGTTTTACCTCTGTGAATATCTTATATCTAAGCATCTGCAGACTGCCCCCTTATTTCAGTTACCTGATCCCATCATGAACGATCGCGTGATTTCAATTTTTTACTTATTGGTTTACATTGGAACTTTGTTCCGATGTAACAAATAAGTACGGGCAGAAAGGGATTAACAAGGTCAGTTAAAAAATAAACAAATAACCATGCAAATTATTTTTATTTGTAATACAGTAATAATAATAATAATTTGCGATTTATATAGCGCTTTTCTCCCTGTGAGACTCAAAGCACTTTACAAATATACTGTACCAACATAAAAGACATAAAAGTTAGGAGTTTCTGAAGGTCAGATAAGCGGACTGAATGCCTGATGGAAGGAGGTGGGTCTTTAGCTTTTTTTTTTAAAAGTCTGTAAGGACGGTGCCTCTCTGATTGCGCACGGTAAAGAGTTCCAGAAAGTAGGGGCAGCGTGGCAGAATGCTCTGGAGCCTGAGTTTGTCCTTATTCTTGGCACTGAGAGGAGGGATGTGTTGGCTGACCTAAGTGAACGGGATGGGATGTAGGGTGTCAGGAGCTCTTTCAGGTACTGTGGGCCTTGGTTGTTTAAGGCTTTGAAGGTCAGCAGGCCAATTTTAAAATATGTTCGCCATTTAATTGGAAGCCAATGCAGGGAGTGGAGAACAGGTGTTATGTGGCAGGAGCGAGTTTGATTGATCAATAGTCTTGCTGCTGCGTTTTGTACTGTCTGAAGGCGATGGAGTTCTTTTTTTGGGAGGCCCAAGTAAAGTGCATTGCAGTAATCTAGCCTAGAGGATACAAATGCATGGATTAATGTTGGCATATCATCCGGTGGAATTAAGTGTTGTATCCTGGCTATGTTTTTCAGATGAAAGTAGGCAGATTTTATTACGGAGGAAATCTGCTGTTTAAAAGATAGTCCAGCGTCAATCAGCACTCCGAGGTTTCGTACCTTTGCTAAACTAACGAGTTCAAAGCCTCCAAGCTCCAGGCCAGTTGGGTGATCGTGGGATATTTTTGATGCCCGGGGTCCCCTCACCAAGAGTAACTCTGTTTTGTCCGGGTTCACTTTGAGACAGCTAGCATTCATCCATTCTATGTGGTCTGTTAAGCAACTGTTTATGCGGCATGCTGGGTTTGTAGTAAATGGAGCAAAGGAGAAGTAGAGTTGTGTGTCATCAGCGTAACAATGATACCTTAGGCCATGTCGGTTAATGATGTCCCTCAGTGGTAGTAAGTAAATTGCGAATAGCATGGGAGACAGGATAGATCCTTGTGGAACTCCGCAGGCCAGTTCTGTTGGTGCTGATGAGCTTGATCCTGATATTACTCTCTGTGATCTACCAGCAAGGAAGGATTTAAACCAGTTAAGGACTGTGCCTCCTAGACCACAGATGTACTGCAAGCGCTCTATTAGAATCCTATGGTCACTGGTGTCAAATGCAGCTGGGAGATCCAGGAGGATTAGAATGAAGTAATCACCTTTGTCTCTTGCCATGAGGAGATCATTTAGCACTCTGACTAGCGCTGTTTCAGTGCTGTGGCGGCATCTGAAGCCTGACTGGAAAGGATCGAATATGTTTAGGCGTGATAGATGGGCTTCCAGTTGAGTTGCCACTACTTTTTCAATTATTTTCCCCAGAAATGGGAGGTTGGATACTGGTCTGTAATTAGTCATGCAGTCTGGGTCTAATAAAGCTTTCTTTAGGAGTGGTTTTACCACAGCTTCTTTTAGAGGATCTGGAAAGTCTCCTGTTTTTAGTAAACACTGCACTATTTTTGTGAGGACTGGGGTGAGTGTTTCAATGCATCCAGATATGAGCTGAGTTGGAGCAGGGTCTAAGTCACACATAGTAGGGTGTAACTTTTGTATGGTGTTTTTAACTTCTTTTATATCCACATTTGTAAAAGTGGACCATAAACTGGGGCAGTCTGGCATTCCATTGTAGTGGTTCTGGTGTGTAACTGTTTGGCCTGCTGTGATAGCGGTTCGGATTGAGGAAATCTTGTCTCTGAAGAAGTTCGCAAATGCTTCACATTTATCCTGAGAAAAGTTGGTGGGGCTAAGCATGCATGCTGGTTTGCAGAGCCTTTCTACTGTGCGAAACAGTTGCCTGGGTCTATTGTGGGAGAGTGCAATTTTGCGTGATAAAAATGAAGATTTTTTCTGAGTTATCTTGGATTGATATTTATTTAGATGTTTGGTAAGAGCGGCTTTATCCTCTGGATCATGTGTTCTGCGCCACTTTCTCTCAAGCTTACGTCCTCTTCTTTTCATTTCTCCGATGGAGCTATCAAACCACGGTGCATTGTTGTGGGTTTGGACAGTGCATATGCGAGATGGTGCAATGCTTTCTAGGGTGTCTCTCATGGTTTTTGTAGAGTCGGACTAAGGAGCTGGGGTCTTCGCAGGTGCCCATTAGTTCACTTAGATCCGTATGTAATGCTACATCCAGTGGTGTCACCCCTTTTAATGAGCGGTGTTTGACCAGGTTCTGAGGCTGGTGTCTGGTTGATTGTGATACAATGGAGAAGTGAATGGAGTGGTGGTCTGACCAGGTAACTGGGTTTACAGTTACTGGTGACACTTCTAGTCCAGACTGAAACACTAGATCAAGTGTATGACCTTTTCTGTGGGTGGGAGTGGTGACGATTTGTGTAAAGCCGAGTGTACTCATCAAGCTGAGGAGATCCTGCCCAAGCAGGGATAGGGTGTTGTCAATCCAAGTGTTGAAGTCTCCTAATATAAGCCATCTGGGGTGTTCAAGGATTAAGCCAGCCAAAAGGTCTGGGAGTTCCTAAAGAAATCTCTTCCCATCTCCTGGGGGTCTGTACATTAGCAGTATTCGGAATCCTCTCTCTATTGAGAGGCTGGCAGCTACACATTCAAAGATTGGGTTTTATGATCGGATATTGGTCTGGGATTTAAGGATGATTTTGCACAGATCATAACTCCGCCTCCCTTGCGATCTTGTCTCGGGCGGTGGAACACTGTGTAATTGTCTGGAATAGCTGCCTCTAGAATAGGCCCTGCATTTTCATCTAACCATGATTCTGTGATGCATGCTAATTCGCATGTTTCAATAAGGTCGGAAATAATAGCTGTTTTGTTCTTTATTGATCTGGCATTGCATAGGATTGCTCTGATAGGACAGTCTTGGGATTCTGAGTTTTTGCTCTGTACTTTGGAGACAACGTGTCTTCTAATAGGGATCACACAAAGAGATTTTCTTGATTAATTAATTTTCTTGAGTAATTGTTTTGCATAGAATACTGCAGCATTCACAGCTTCTGAATGAGTCTAACCACAAATTTTAAAATCAGTTGCTGCTCCTTATTCTCTTCGCCACTGCAAAAGATAAATTATCACAAACTCGCTCAGGCTTTGCTGCGTTGCAAGTAGCAATTGTAGGAAGGCAGGCAATCTGCTTGAGAACTTGTCCGTCTGAAACTTGATTCATTTCCCTTTTTATAAATCAAATCACAGGGCTGTGAGTGTTGACTAGTAAACTATCATATTTAACCCCTTCCTGTCGGGCCCTATTTGTCTACATCGGAACTAAGTTCCGATGCAAACAAATAAGTAGAAATTTAAATCACTCAAACGTTCATGCAATCGTGTGATTTCAATGATGGGATCGGATCAGGGAGGAGTGCCTATGACGCCAGATATTACCTCCAGCCCGCAATCCCATTTAGGAAGCTGCTATGGCTACAGGACAACCAAATAGTTAGGACTTTCCATGCCGCCCTAATGGCGCCAAAGCCCAGCACAGTTAGGAGGGCATGGAACGTCCTAATGGCAGGAAGCGGTTGAGTAACAGACCTTTAAACTAAACCTACAGAAATATAAGCATGACATTTGTATTTTAAAGGGACATTGTATACTAGATTTTTATTTGCAGAAATGTTTTGTAGAGGATACATTTATACAGCCCATCTGGGAGTGTTTTTGTAATAATGTATAGTTTTGCTTATTAAAAAAAAATAATAATAATAAAAAAAAAATAATAGCATGCTGATTTTCAGACTCCTAACCAAGCCCCAAAGTTGTAGATGTATAATGGTATCTACAGATTCCTGCGGCTACTATTTGTATCATCTGTCTTTTCATATGCAGGGAAGTGGGGAGTGTCTGATGTTCCTACTTGCCCAGCCCCTTTCACTGGGTGTTCCAGCCTAACCTCGTCCACAGTGCTAAACTGTGAAGCTTCCAAGTAAGTTTTTGAAAGATTTTATATCAAAGTTTTAGATCAGTATCTGTGCATATACTACTTTATAATAGTGTCAATTACATGCAGTTATATGAAAATTGTTGTATACTGTCAATTTAATATGTTACTTCCAATGAAGATTATTTGCTCTATCTCCTTCTTGTCCACGCTGCCTCATAACCTTTTGCAAGATTATTTTGTATAAATTAATTTTTAGATATTTTAGTTGCTGAGCTGGATAGGAGCCTATATAGAAGAGTAGGTTGGGTAGAGTATGATTCATATAACTGCATGTAATAGACACTACTATAAAGAACAATATGCAGATACTGATCTAAAAATCCAGTATAAAAACTTTTAAAAAGTACTTTTGCACAAATAAAAATCTAGTGTACAATGTCCCTTTCAGCCCGAGGATGGAGAATGGCCTCACAGAAGGAACAAGTTCAAGGTCAAGCTAAACGTGAAATCAAGTACAAGTAAACAGCTTCACATTAAAAACAGGACAAGCTTTATTTGTGGTGGGGTAGGTACCAGGTCTGAAACATAAGAAATGATGATAGGACTAGGTAGTAATTGAAACCAGGAATGGACCATGTTAGCAACTTGAGAGCAGTCCCTGATGAAGTGCCTACGGGCAGGAAACCCATTGGACAGTTTCGAGTTCCCCTTGAGCCCTGCTGTACCCTATCTTTTTAACGGATGAACGAATAAAGTTTGTATTTTACCCTCACAGCACTTGCTGTTTCAGGTAACCTGTTGCTCTCTTGGACGTTACTATTTATGCAGCAGCACACAAAGAATTACCTATAAATATTAATATTTTAACAAAGTATCCTTGGAGTAAATCACAATTATATTTACTATACACCTTTCCATTATTTAATTTATTGACATAAAGGTGTTTATTAAAAAAAAAAAAAAACATTTTTAAGGAATACATTCTGAAATGGCCTCTTTAAATGAAACAAGAAAGAAGTGGACTACAGTGTCCCTTTAATACTGAATACATTTAACTTGTATACATTTTATATAGATAGATAATTTACCTTGATTGTCTGAAACTCTTTCCTCCAAGGAGCGCAGTAAAGGTTTAGGGCTGCTTGCTCAAGAACTTGAAATGCATCAGTGAGATGTTGTAAACCTAATTTCAGATCCTGGCAAATCCGGAGACCGCTGGCAATGAGGGAGAAGGCATCGTTGTGAAGAGCACCATGCAACTCTGGTTCCTCCAACAGACGATCCTTTAATAGGTTTGTCAGCTTAATATCACAGCATGGTCCAGGGAGACGTGAATCACAGGCTGCATGCACCCAGGCACAGTACTGTGCAAACAGAGCATCCACACTCATCCTAAGAAACAAGTATATAGAAGGCAGTAAGACACCAGGGACATCAGACTCAAAAATCTAAAATAGAAGATTTCAAAATGAATTACACTGCTTTTGTTTTGTTAACTTGGTTGTTCCTGTGCTAAAAAAATAAATGTGTCCCTATCAGCTAGCAAGCAACAGATACGTCAGTATTGGTTCTACAAACATATGCAATCCTGTTTAAGATTTAATTGAAGATTTAATCCCTGTCTGTAACTGAATGAGCAACCTGCTTATAGTCTGAAACTGGTCACTGCACAGGTATATACTTTAAAAAATAAACAAATAGATGATATGAACATGTCCTCGTTCAATTTAAATTTCAATCTACTTTTATTATCAAACTTACTTCATTCTCTTGATATCGCTTGTTGAAAATCATGACTAGGTAAGGTAAGGACAAGAAATGCTGCTCTGGACCTGACTGGAGGGACAGTAAAGTCAAACTTAAAGGGACACTCAAGTCAAAGTTAAACTTTCATGATGCAGATAGAGTAGCAATTTAAAAAAAACTTTCCAATTTACTTCCATTAACAAAATGTGCACAATCTTTTTATATTCACACTTTTTGAGTCACCAACTCCTACTGAGCATGTGCAAGACTTCACAGAGTATACTTATATGCATTTGTGATTGGCTGATGGCTGTCACATGATGAAGTGGGAGTGGAAATAGACATAACTTTGAAATTTGTCAGAAAAAAAAAAAAAATTATGCTTACCTGATAAATTTATTTCTCTTGTGGTGTATCCAGTCCACGGGTTCATCCATTACTTGTGGGATATTCTCCTTCCCAACAGGAAGCTGCAAGAGGACACCCACAGCAGAGCTGTCTATATAGCTCCTCCCCTAACTGCCACCCCCAGTCATTCGACCGAAGACTAGCAAGAAAAAAAAAAAGGAGAAACTATAGGGTGCAGTGGTGACTGTAGTTTAAAAAAAAAAACACAAAAAAAACACACCTGCCTTAAAATGACAGGGCGGGCCGTGGACTGGATACACCACAAGAGAAATAAATTTATCAGGTAAGCATAAATTTAGTTCTCTCTTGTAAAGGTGTATCCAGTCCACGGGTTCATCCATTACTTGTGGGATACCAATACCAAAGCTTTAGGACACGGATGAAGGGAGGGACAAGGCAGGAACTTAAACGGAAGGCACCACTGCCTGTAAGACCTTTCTCCCAAAAATAGCCTCCGAAGAAGCAAAAGTATCAAATTTATAGAATTTAGAAAAGGTATGAAGCGAAGACCAAGTCGCCGCCTTATAAATCTGTTCAACAGAGGCCTCATGTTTAAAAGCCCATGTGGAAGCTACTGCTCTAGTAGAATGAGCTGTAATTCCTTCAGGAGGCTGCTGGCCAGAAGTCTCATAAGCTAAGCGGATTATACTTCTTAGCCAAAAAGAAAGAGAAGTTGCCGAAGCCTTTTGGCCTCTCCTCTGTCCAGAGTAGACAACAAACAAAGCAGATGTTTGACGAAAATCCTTTGTAGCTTGTAAATAAAACTTTAAAGCACGAACCACATCAAGATTGTGTAATAGACGTTCCTTCTTTGAAGAAGGATTAGGACATAGTGAAGGAACAACAATCTCCTGATTGATATTCTTATTAGATACCACCTTAGGAAGAAACCCAGGTTTGGTACGTAACACTACCTTATCTGCATAGAAAATCAGATAAGGGGAATCACATTGTAAAGCAGATAACTCCGAAACTCTTCGAGCCGAGGAGATAGCTACTAAAAACAGAACTTTCCAAGATAAAAGCTTAATATCTATGGAATGCAAAGGTTCAAACGGAACCCCTTGAAGAACTTTAAGAACTAAATTTAAACTCCATGGCGGAGCAACAGGTTTAAACACAGGCTTGATTCTAACTAAAGCCTGACAAAACGCCTGAACGTCTGGAACCTCAGCCAGACGTTTGTGCAAAAGAATAGACAGAGCAGAAATCTGTCCCTTTAAGGAACTAGCTGACAAACCCTTCTCCAATCCTTCTTGGAGAAAAGATAATATCCTAGGAATCCTGACCTTACTCCATGAGTAACCCTTGGATTCACACCAATGAAGATATTTACACCATATCTTATGATAGATTTTCCTGGTGACAGGCTTTCGAGCCTGAATTAAGGTAACAATGACGATTCGGAAAAACCCCGCTTTGATAGAATCAAGCGTTCAATCTCCAAGCAGTCAGACGTAGAGAAATTAGATTTGGATGTTTGAAGGGACCTTGAAATAGAAGGTCCTGCCTTAGCGGCAGAGTCCATGGTGGAAAGGATGACATGTCCACCAGATCTGCATACCAAGTCCTGCGTGGCCACGCAGGGGCTATCAAGATCACCGAAGCTCTCTCCTGCTTGATCTTGGCAATCAGACGAGGGAGCAGAGGAAACGGTGGAAACACATAAGCCAGGCTGAAGGACCAGGACGCTGCTAGAGCATCTATCAGCGCTGCCTTGGGAACCCTGGACCTGGACCCGTAACAAGGAAGCGTGGCGTTCTGACGAGACGCCATGAGATCCAGTTCTGGTTTGCCCCAAAGTTGGATCAACTGGGCAAATACCTCCGGATGGAGCTCCCACTCCCCCGGATGAAAAGTCTGCCGACTTAGAAAATCCACCTCCCAGTTCTCTACTCCTGGGATATGGATAGCTGAGAGATGGCAAGAGTGAACCTCTGCCCATAGAATTATCTTTGAAACCTCCAACATTGCTAGGGGGCTCCTTGTTCCCCCCTGATGGTTGATATAGGCTACAGTCCTGATGTTGTCCGACTGAAATCTGATGAACCTGACCGCAGCTAGCTGAGGCCAAGCCTGAAGAGCATTGAATATCGCTCTTAGTTCCAGAATGTTTATCGGAAGGAGGGCCTCCTCCTGAGTCCACGAACCCTGAGCCTTCAGGGAGTTCCAGACTGCACCCCAGCCCAGAAGGCTGGCATCTGTCGTTACTATAGTCCATTTTGGCCTGCGGAAACTCATTCCCTTGGACAGATGGACCCGAGATAGCCACCAGAGAAGAGAATCCCTGGTCTCTTGATCCAGATTTAGTAGAGGGGACAAATCTGTGTAATCCCCATTCCACTGGTCTGAGATGTAGGCGGGCAAACGGAACAATGTCCATTGCCGCTACCATTAATCCGATTACCTCCATACACTGAGCCACTGACGGACGAGAAATGGAATAAAGAGCACGGCAGGAAGTTAGAAGTTTTGACAACCTGACCTCTGTCAGATAAATCTTCATTTCTACTGAATCTATCAGAGTTCCTAGGAAGGAAACTCTTGTGAGAGGTGAGAGAGAACTCTTTCCTTCGTTCACCTTCCACCCGTGAGACCTTAGGAATGCCAGAACAATGTCCGTATGGGACCTGGCCTGTATCAGGATGTCGTCTAGGTAAGGGGCTACTGCTATACCTCGCGGTCTTAGAACCGCCAGAAGGGACCCTAGAACCTTCGTAAAGATTCTTGGTGCCGTGGCTAACCCAAAGGGAAGAGCCACAAACTTGTAATGCCTGTCTAGGAAGACAAACCTGAGAAACTGATGATGATCCCTGTGTATCGGAATATGTAGATAAGCATCCTTTAAATCCACAGTAGTCATATATTGACCCTCCTGGATCATAGGTAGGATGGTTTGAATAGTCTCCATCTTGAAGGATGGGACCCTGAGAAATTTGTTTAGGATCTTGAGATCCAAGATTGGTCTTAAAGTTCCCTCTTTCTTGGGAACTATAAACAGATTTGAATAGAAGCCCTGCCCCTGTTCCTCCTTTGGAACTGGGTGGATCACTCCCATAACTAGTAGGTCTTGAACGAAATGTAAGAATGCCTCTCTCTTTATCTTGTTTGCAGATAATTGTGAGAGATGAAATCTCCCCTTTGGAGATGAAGCTTTGAAATCCAGAAGATATACCTGGGAAACAATCTCCAGAGCCCAGGGATCCTGGACGTCTCTTGCCCAAGCCTGGGTGAAGAGAGAAAGTCTGCCCCCCACTAGATCCGGTCCCGGATCGGGGGCTACTCCTTCATGCTGTCTTAGAGGCAGCAGCAGGCTTTTTGGCCTGTTTCCCCTTGTTCCAAGCCTGGTTAGGTCTCCAGACTAGCTTGGACTGGGCAAAATTTCCCTCTTGTTTTGTAGAAGAGGAAGATGAAGCTGCGCCACTCTTGAAGTTTCGAAAGGAACGAAAATTAGTCTGTTTGGTCCTTAACTTGTTGGACCTATCCTGGGGAAGGGCGTGGCCTTTTCCTCCAGTAATATCAGAAATGATCTCCTTCAGTCCAGGCCCAAATAGGGTCTGCCCTTTGAAGGGGATATTGAGAAGTTTAGACTTTGAAGTGACATCAGCTGACCAGGATTTAAGCCATAGCGCCCTACGTGCCTGAATGGCAAAACCTGAATTTTTAGCC
The DNA here is from genome assembly GCF_027579735.1 of Bombina bombina. Taxonomy (NCBI): domain Eukaryota; kingdom Metazoa; phylum Chordata; class Amphibia; order Anura; family Bombinatoridae; genus Bombina; species Bombina bombina. Next base: position 798,616,458 of record NC_069499.1, on the reverse strand, counting down.
GTTAGCTTGGTTAAATGAAAAACGGCGTCAGAAATAAATGAATTGGCTAACTTAAGAGCTTTAAGCCTGTCAAGGATATCATCCAACGGGGTCTCTACCTGTAAAGCCTCCTCCAGAGACTCAAACCAGAAAGCCGCTGCAGCAGTGACTGGGGCAATGCATGCAAGAGGCTGGAGAATAAAAACTTGTTGTATAAAGATTTTCTTAAGGAAACCCTCTAATTTCTTATCCATAGGATCTAGGAAAGCACAACTGTCCTCGACAGGAATAGTTGTACGCTTAGCTAGGGTAGAGACTGCTCCCTCCACCTTAGGGACCGTCTGCCACAAGTCCCGTGTAGCGGCATCTATAGGAAACATTTTATTAAAAGCAGGAGGGGGAGAGAACGGCACACCTGGTCTATCCCATTCCTTAGTAATAATTTCTGAAAACCTCTTAGGGATTGGAGAAACATCAGTGTAAACAGGCACTGCAAAGTATTTGTCCATTTTTCACAATTTCTCTGGGACTACAATGGTGTCACAGTCATCCAGAGTCGCTAAAACCTCCCTGAGCAACACGCAGAGGTGTTCAAGCTTAAATTTAAATGCTGTCATTTCAGAGTCAGACTGAAGTAACGCCTTCCCTGAATCAGAGAAGTCACCCACAGATATAAGCTCTCCTGCTTCAACTTCTGCACATTGTGAGGGTATATCAGACATAGCTACTAAAGCGTCAGAGAGCTCTGTATTTGTTCTAGCCCCAGAGCTGTCTCGCTTTCCTTGTAACCCTGGCAGTTTGGACAATACCTCAGTGAGGGTATGATTCATAACTGCCGCCATGTCTTGTAAAGTAAACGCATTGGACGCGCTAGATGTACTTGGCGTCCCTTGAGCGGGAGTTATAGGTTCTGACACGTGGGGAGAGCTAGATGGCATAACCTCCCTTTTGTCAGTGTCAGAAACCTCAGGTGATAAATCTTTAAAAGCCATAATATGGTCTTTATAACTTATAGAAAGGTCAGTGCATTTGGTACACATTCTAAGAGGGGGTTCCACAATGGCTTCTAAACATAATGAACAAGGAGTTTCCTCTATGTCAGACATGTTTAACAGACTAGTAATGAGACCAGCAAGCTTGGAAAACACTTTAATAAATGTGAAAAAAGCAATAATAAAAAACGGTACTGTGCCTTTAAGAGAAAAAAACTACCACATAAACTGCAAAACAGTGAAAAAAAGTAGTAAACTCTACGAAATTTGTACAGTCTGTATAAGGGACTAAAGCAGCATTGCACCCACTTGCAAATGGATGATTAACCCCTCAGGCCCAAAAACAAATTAGAAAAACTTAAAACCTGTTAACAAACAGTCAAACACACTGCCACAGCCCTGTTGTGGCTCCTACCTGCCCTTAAAAACGATTTTTGCAGGAACAAAACCCTCTATAGAGGTCCTATAAGCCAGAGGACTCCTTCAGGGAAGCTGGATGTCTCAGACTGAAAACGAAAATAGGCCCCTCCCACCATGCACTCAAAGTCAGAGGGCCTTAAAAAAGTACTCCTAGCAGTAATCTAACAAGCCATGTGGAAATTAGGCCCCAAATAAAGATTTATCACCCTCAGAGAAAAAATGTTTTTATTTATAAATCATGCAAACGTTTTTACACTAAGTAATATAGGTTTTAACATGAATATTATCCCTTTTTGCAAGCATGATCCCAGTTGTTGTTAAATCACTGTATCAGGCTTACCTTAAATATACCAGGCACTGTCAGCATTTTCTAGACCTTATCTCTCTAGAAAAAAATATACTGAACATACCTCAAAGCAGGCAATCTGCAGACCGTCCCCCCAACTGAAGTTTTCTTTCCATACTCTTCAGTTATGTGTGAGAACAGCAATGGACCTTAGTTACAAACTGCTAAGATCATCAAAACTCCAGGCAGAAGTCTTCTTCCAATTTCTGCCTGAGAGTAAAAACAGTACAACGCCGGTACCATTTAAAAATAACAAACTTTTGATTGAAGGTAAAAACTACACTAAGTCACCACATCTCTCTTGATACTTCCTTTCTTGTCGAGAGCTGCAAGAGAATGACTGGGGGTGGCAGTTAGGGGAGGAGCTATATAGACAGCTGTGGGTGTCCTCTTGCAGCTTCCTGTTGGGAAGGAGAATATCCCACAAGTAATGGATGAACCCGTGGACTGGATACACCTTTACAAGAGAAATAATCTACTATTGCATTGTCTTTTTATCATGCAAATCTACTGTATTTACTGATCCTTTAAACATTTATGCTTCAGATAGAGCATGCAATGTTAAACAACTTTCCAATTCTCTTCTATTAATAAATTTGTTTTGTTCTCTTTGTATACTTTGTTGAAACACATTTGTTGAAACACATACCTAGGTAGGATCATTCATGAACAGTAATGCCCTACTGGGAGCTAGCTGCTGATTGGTGCCTGCTCATATATGTTTCTTTCCTTTGGCAAACCTGATGTGTTCAGCTAGCTCCCAGTGATGCATTGCTGCTGTGGACCTGACTGGAGGGACAGTAAAGTCAAATGTTTATGAGTCACATAGAGCATGCACTTTTAAACAGCTCTCCAATTAACTTCTATTATCACATTTGCTTTGTTCTCTTGGTATTCATTGTTGAAACATATACCTAGATAGGCCCAGCTTGATGGTTACACATATATGTCTCTTGTCATTGGCTTATCTGGTGTGTTCAGCTAGCTCCTAGTAGTGAACTGCTCCTGGACCAACTTAGGTTTACTCTTCAACAAAGGATACCAAAAGAACAAAGCAATATAATAATAGAAGTTAGATAGTTGTATAAAACTATACACTATCTGAACCATGAAAGTTTCACTCTTACTTTATTGTCTCTCTAACTAGGAGTATAACACTCCCAGCTGCTATGGAATTTTTAGGTGATATACAAATAAATAATTTTAATAATAATATTAAACAGATTATTACATAAAAGTAACAGAGAAGAAAAAAAAATTACCAAACACAAATAATTCCCTTTTAGCATTTTTATGCATCTTTAACAAACTGATGATCATAATACACATTTTATTTTTCTAAAAACTTTATTCTAATGCATTATAAGAACTTTATCAATTAAATGACAACACAATGCTGATACAGGGAATTGTCCTGCTTTTTCCCTTATCTGAGTGAGATCTTAAACTCTGTCATCAGCCAATCATTTTGAAAATTAGATAATCTAGGAACATTTAAAATGCAAATATTTGTTAATATATAAAGCTTTGATTTAAAAAAAATGCTTCCTCATTAAAAACCTCACTTCTTACTGTCAATACTTTAACATAGAAATTTGTGAAGTCTCATTGAAAAACCTACCTATTTAATGGTCACACCACCCAGCTGATTATACTGACAACAAGCTAAAAAGTAAGCCAATATTAAAAGGGACAGTAAAGTTAGTTTAATGTCGCCAAAATAAAACACCGCTTTATGTAGTACAACTAATGATAATGAGTTTGATCTTACTTATTTTTAAACACTTAGCTTGTTTCCAAATAATATTTACAACTTTGTTTCCAGCAGTAACGACTCTGTAGACAGCCCTCTGGTAAATACATGCCCCCTCATTTAATAGTTCTATAGCAATGTGTAAAATATGCATATTACTTATCACAGTGTGCGCTTTCACCAGCATGCGCAACGTGAAATGTTCTTTATGTCCTTAACGACCTGTAATATGGTAACTGACGAACCTAGAAGCTTGTTAATATAGGGGTATTAAAAAGTAGAAACACTAACCTACTGCTGTTATTTCAAAGCAGCAGCTTCTCAATTGTGTTATTTGCTAGGACAGTGCTCCCGCTCTATTGCTCCCAGTCTTGCAACTAACGCGGCACCCAGTATGAAGAGGCGGAGCTTTAGTATGTGACACCGTTAAGTTAATAAAACAGGAGGACGGACTTGAAAAGAGCTGCAGGAACATGATGAAATGCAATAACAGGGTGAGTAGTTGACAGAATCATATTAGATGATAGATATTATAGTTATAAATGTTAAATATTTCAGAGTATAATTTATCACAGAGGAAAATATATTTGCACAATTTGAATCTTCCTTTCATATTGTGATTCTACTGATCCATAGCGTGATCTGGGAAACATACTTCAAATAGTGTGTTACATTGTCTTGTAATGGGATAACTCCGTATTTGTCCCATAAAAACGTCCTTAACCGCTTGCAGTCAAACTATTTTGGTTATTCAGACTCAGAACATTCTACATAAAATTTCTGTATAAGCTCTAACACATGACAAATAATTATTATCAGTGTTATTAATGTATTATTATCATCATTAATAATAATAATAATAATTAATAAAATGAACATCACATCAGAAAACTGGAGTAACCTTTTAGCCAGTTATACATGTGGGATAAGTCCCTTAGCCCTTTAGTCCCTTTGTCAGTCACATACCCACATCAGTCTTCAGATTAGACCCTGGCTCTACAGCCCCGCTGTCAGTCACATACCCACATCAGTCTTCAGATTAGACCCTGGCTCTACAGCCCCGCTGTCAGTCACATACCCACCAAAGTCTTCAGATTAGACCCTGGCTCTACAGCCCCGCTGTCAGTCACATACCCACATCAGTCTTCAGATTAGACCCTGGCTCTACAGCCTCGCTGTCAGTCACATACCCACCAAAGTCTTCAGATTAGACCCTGGCTCTACAGCCCCGCTGTCAGTCACATACCCACCAAAGTCTTCAGATTAGACCCTGGCTCTACAGCCCCGCTGTCAGTCACATACCCACATCAGTCTTCAGATTAGACCCTGGCTCTACAGCCCCGCTGTCAGTCACATACCCACATCAGTCTTCAGATTAGACCCTGGCTCTACAGCCCCGCTGTCAATTACATACCCACATCAGTCTTCAGATTAGACCCTGGCTCTACAGCCCCGCTGTCAGTCACATACCCACCAAAGTCTTCAGATTAGACCCTGGCTCTACAGCCCCGCTGTCAGTCACATACCCACATCAGTCTTCAGATTAGACCCTGGCTTAAAAGCCCCGCTGTCAGTCACATACCCACATCAGTCTTCATATTAGACCCTGGCTCTACAGCCTCGCTGTCAGTCACAGATTAGACCCTGGCTCTACAGCCCCGCTGTCAGTCACATACCCACATCAGTCTTCAGATTAGACCCTGGCTCTAAAGCCCCGCTGTCAGTCACATACCCACATCAGTCTTCAGATTAGACCCTGGCTCTACAGCCTCGCTGTCAGTCACAGATTAGACCCTGGCTCTACAGCCCCGCTGTCAGTCACAAACACACATCAGTCTTCAAAGTAGACCCTGGCCCTGCAGCTACATACCCAGACCCTAGCCCTAAAAAAAATGTTTCTAATACAACTATATTGAAAAAATTCTATCCAAAACTAAAATGCATCAATATATATTTATCAGTTCTGGCGATCATGTGCCTTTGAAAAAATCTATCTGGAGAAGAAAATTTTCTTAAACAAAAAGGCAGTGAAAACAAATCAACGGGTCAATTTCAGTGGGTTTTTCTCTACTACGCAAAAGTAAGCAAAATAATAAAAACAGCTTTATGTATCTACAGACCATGTTTTTATTTATATAACCAAATAAAGCTAAGAATACACTTGCTCATAGATCTATAGCCATGCCAGTTTTAAGATGATAGATACAGTGGTTTTAACCAAAGTTTTGTCTAAAAGGTATGACCATACTGACAAATTGCAAGAATAACTCAAACACTACTGATTTACTTCAAACGTTGTGGTCTCTAATAACTACAAATCCCAAAGTGCTAATTGTTTCCATTCAAATCATTGTTTAGCACAGAATGATAATTTGAACTATGTATGGCACATGCACTCACATCCAATAAATGCTTTATATACCAGTGACATGAAAAGTGATATCATTGTTGGCAAAAAAATGCTTCTAGTCAAATCTTTAATGCACCATTATGCATTTTAGTGGGCTTCTATATCAATTTAGAAAACCTAAAACAAAGAATATATCTGTTGACAATTTAAAAGAGCATAAAATGTAGGTAGAAAGGCATAGTTGTACAGCCCTAGCATACTGTGCATAAGCAGCTGCAATAAAGCAGTAAAAAATGTTTTAATAACACATATATACATTGACTTGGAAATTGACTGCACCTGGGAGAGTGCTAAGGTAACAATTAGTACTGAATAAAGGGATGACACAGAAAATATGTGAAATAGATCACTTTTATTGACAACTTATGCTAAACAAGCAATGATTATACATTAGGTATACTTAGCTTTGAATGTTAATGGCTTGTTAGTTGCTAAAGGTGGCAAACACTGTCAGGGAAGAACACAACAGTCATCACACACACAGGAGGAACTCCAGCTCATCAGGTGACACTTTGTAGAAGATGTTCAGCCTAGTTTCATCTAAATAGGAACAGTCCAGGTTCAACACTGTGTTGATACCCAACCAAACTTTCCGTCTGCATCTCTCTCCCTGCATGGTGTCAGAGACAGTTATGGCCTTTAAACACTGCACAATCTATCAGTTAACCTATCTGCCATGTACATAAAACTAAGCCCATCTCAAATGTAACTAAATTACAGGTAGCCCTCAGTTTACGCCGGGGTTAGGTTCCAGAAGGAATGGTTGTAAATCAAAACCGTTGTAAATTGAAAGCCAGTTTATAATGTAAGTCAATGGGAATTGAGGGAGTTAGGTTCCAGGCCCCTCTCAAAATTGTCATAAGTAACACCTAATACATTATTTTTAAAGCTTTGAAATTAAGACTTAAAATGCTAAAAGCATTATAAACATAATTAAATAATCACACAACAGACTGTATCATCAAACTAAGTTTAATGAACAAAAACATTTTTTTACATGCATTTTTCTGCAGTTCTCTGCATTGTTAGCATGTTAGATAATATTAGGCCTGCACCTATTCTATGCATTTCAATCTGGAGTGATTAATAGGCAGTTAGGCACCCTCACCTCAAGCAGCTGGACAGGAAGATAATAGGGAAGTGGCTGCTAGATTTTGTTGCTCGATAGGTCTGGTCTGCTCTGTGTACACAGATTAATTTCAGTCTGCTAAGTTGCATAACATTGCTGCAACACAAGCGGACAGCTCAACCTACTGGCTATTTTAATTAGTGCACTGCTTTTCAATGCTTTTCAATAGCAGTCACATGACTGGAAAAAAAGTTGTTATTCTGAAACGGCGCAAATTGAACCGGCGTAAACCGAGGGCCACCTGTACATTTTGAGACTTTGAATTAGTTGATCAGCATAACTTTAAAATTCAATAGAAATTCCAGGTTGACAAAACTCAAGAATAAAAGGTTATGTCAATCTGGTAATTAAAGGGACATGAAACGCACATTTTTTTATTTTATGATTCAGATAGATAATACAATTTTGAATTGCATTCAATTTACTTCTATGATCTATTTTGTTTAATTCTCTTTGTACTCTTTGAAGAAACAGCAATGCACGAGGTGAGCCGATAATGAGGCATATATGTGCAGCCGCCAATCAGCAGCTCTTGAACCTACGTAGGTATGCTTTCCAACAAAGGATACAAAGAGAACAAAACAAATTAGAAAATAGAAGTTGAAAAGATGTTTAACTGCTTCAATGCGCATGAAAAGCTATGCTCATCATGCACATCCCAGCCTTTGGGCGCATAATAAGCCCTTTTCGACATGCAGGGGGGGGGGGGGGGGTCGATTAACAAACAATTTTTTTGGTGATCCCCACACTGCAAGACGGGGAACATCGGTGGCCTAGAGGTCGGCACTCCCAGGCTTTGTGCGTACATGGTGACGTCACAAAGGGGGCAGAAGCGGGAAGCTTAGTGTAGCTGCAAGGGAGCTGGATGGGGAGGTTCTTGAAACCCCTCGAGCAGTACCACGTAGCAGATCTTTTAAAAACAAATACAAAAACACATGGGGATTTGCTTGGGAATAGGTCATTATATGTGTGATAAACAAAATCTGGTATGTCTAGAGACCCCTGATAAAGTTTAGTTTCTAGTAGACAAGTCCCTCTCAAAAAAAAAAAAAAAAAAAAATTTAGTCTGTATCGTCGTCAGGTGATCTCTGCGTTAACAGTGAACACCCTGCAAAAAAAAAGAAAGTGTTTTTATTTCTGTACTGTACAATGGCACCTCTCTAATCTATATTGTAACCCCCAAAAGCCTGTATGGGCACCTATTTCACATGTACCTGCCCTTGATGACAATTTAGTAAGGTGATCACAGGAACAGCAGTTTATTACCCATTCCCCAGTTTTGCATAACCAACAGTGTTATATTAATACACTTTTTACCTTTGTGATTACCTTGTATCTAAGAACTTCTGACAGCCCCCTGATCACGACTGTGACTATATAAAATCTATTGTGTTGTGCTAACTCTAAAATAACATATGTTATCAATATGGCCCACAGTCTCTTGTTGTGAAAAGCAATTTAAAAAAAACTGTGATAAGAGGCGGCCCTCAAGGGCTTATAAATTAGCCTATGAACCTACCTAGGTTTAGTTTCAACTAAGAATAACAAGAGAACAAACAAATTTGATGATAAAAGTAAATTGGAAAGTTGATTAAAATTACAAAGTCCTATCTGAATAATGAAAGTTTAATTTTTACTAGGATGTCATTTTTAATAACTAAAATCTGTTTACAGTTTTTAACACAACTTTCTTACAAGCCATGAATTGAGGTGGTGTCAGGTGGGAGGGTAATCTTTACACTAGAGAAGCCTGAGGAAACAGCAAGGAGAGCTGAGAAACGCGTTGTGCTACTGTTTTTTAATATACACATGGTACATGTTGTGCTCTTTTTTTTTCTTTTTTTTTTTTAAACGAATTTGGATAATAAAATCTTATTTCTTTCTAATGACACAATGAGTCCACGGATCATCATTTATTACTGTTGGGAATATCCCTCCTGCACAGCAGGAGGCGGCAAAGAGCACCACAGCAAAGCTGTTAAATATCACCTCCCTTCTATCCCACCCCAGTTATTCTCTTTGCCTGTGTTAGAGCAAGGAAGTGGTAAAGTTAGGTGTTAGAAAAGGATTCTTCAATCAAGAGTTTGTTATTTTTTGAGTAGTACAAGATTGTGCTGCTTTGTTCTAGGGTGTAGCTGTAGTCCACATCAGTCTCTTCAGTAGGGCAGTGGTGGCTTTAGAGCAATGGGAACTTGTGGGACATAATTCTCACTGCACCTCCCATATAATTTATACTGCCCTGACTCTGAAAGCCTGAGGGGAATACTCAGTCTTTTTTTTTTCACAGGTCTATGTGAGGGAGAGGACCTCTCAAACCTGGTGAGCTGCCTTGCTGTCGGGCAAATTTGTGAGGTAAGTGCTGACTTATTTATTTCTGGGGAAGAAGCACTCAGAAAAAGTGGGCACTTTATTCAAAGACAAGAGAAAGTCAAAATGTTGGGCTATTTTAAGTCAAAGCACTTTATTTTGAAGGGGCACTTAAACTCTCCTATACTGGAGAGGACTCTCAGACAGCAGGATATATAGGCACTAGGGCTGAGAATAGTCTGCTTGGCTCGTATATACTGGTGGTTTCACTTCTCCCGGCAGTTAAACTATAAATCAATATGCCGACCGGGAGATCGTTATTTTGAGACGCCCACAAGGGGCGGAGCTAAGCGAGGCGGAAATCTGCATTGCGCGCCACTTTCTTTCTTACTTCCGAGTGTGGAGGAGACAGAATTCAAGGGATTGTCTAGAAACGCATGGTTTTCTAACAAAGCATACGTTTCTAGGACCGGAAAATGGCTCATCTCGTCTGCTGCTGGAGTCCGGATCGTTTAGCTACTAACAGGGACTAAACTCTGGTGGTTGCAGGGCAGGTAGGCACCTCAGCAAAGCAGCTAAGGTGTAGATGTGTTTTCTTTCATTTATTTAGCTTAATACCGCTTTCTGCAGTTTTAAGTAAAAAAAGTTGCGGTTTAAAATTTAAAGAGACAGTAACGTTTATTTGGATTGAGAGGACTTTAAATTATAGGGATAGACTTTTTTCTGAGTCAACATTTTCCAAGACGGATGTTGTTCAGGAGTCTAATGACAATGTTCAATGTATGCCGCAGCTTTCTTCTCAAGCGTCCGAAAGTTTACCGCCCACACATGCAGTGCCCTGCAATTCCTCTTTAACTTCTCCTGGGGTTACGTTACAAGACATTGCTTCTCTCATGTCTTCTGCAGTTTGAAGCATTGTCTGCTTGTCCCATGTTGTAGGGAAAGCGTAAGAGGAAAAACAAACATTCAGTAAGCGAGGTTTCTGACGCAGTTGTTGCTATTGAGAATGCCCCATCGCAGAAGCCTGAGGAGGATACTTCGGTAGCATCTGAAGGTGAAATTTCAGATTCTGACAGTGTAATTCCTCTTGCTGACACTGAAGTTTTATCTTTCAGGTTTAAGCTAGAACACCTCCGTCTGTTACTCAAGGAGGTTTTAGCTACATTGGACGACTGCGACACCACGGTCGTAGTTAATCCTAAGAAATCCAGTAAGCTAAACAAATATTTTGATGTACCTTCCTTGGTGGAGGTTTTTTCCTGTACCAGATCGAGCTTCTGAGATTATTGCTAAGGAATGGGAGAGACTGGGTATCCCTTTTTCGCAATCTTCTATTAAAAAAAATAAAAGATGTTTCCCATAGCAGACTCTATCATGGAGTCTTGGCAAACAGTACCTAAGGTGGAAGGGGCAGTTTCCCCTCTGGTCAAGAGGACTACAATCCCTATAGAGGATAGTTGTGCCTTTAAAGATCCTATGGATAAAAAAATTAGAGGGGTTACTCTAGAAGATGTATGTACACCAGGGTTTACAATGGCAACCTGCAGTGTGTATTGCTACCATCACTAGTGCGGCGGCATATTGGTTTGATGTGTTGTCTGATGCTATTAAGACAGACACTCCCCTTGATGAGATCAAGGATAGATTAAAGCCCTTAAATTGGCTAATTATTTTTTATTACTGATGCTTCCCTACAGGTTATCAAGCTGGGAGCAAAGATTTCAGGTTTTGCTATTCTAGCCCGCAGAGCTTTATGGTTAAAACCATGGTCTGCGGATGTGTCATCCAAGTCTAAATTTTTAGCTATTCCTTACAAGGGAAATACCTTGTTGAACCAGGCTTGGCGGAAATAATCTCTGATTTTACGGGAGGAAAGGGCCATCTTCTCCCTCAGGATAAGAGAAGCAAACAAAAGGGACGTCAGAGTAATTTTCTTTCCTTTTGAAATTTCAAGGGAATTTCTTCCGCTTCCTCTTCCAAACGAACAGTCCAAGCCTTCCTGGAGACCCAGTCAGTCTTGGAGCAAGGGAAAGCAATCCAAGAAGCCTACTGTGGAATCAAAGTCTGCATGAAGGGACTGCCCCCGATCCGGGACCGGATCTTGTGGGGGGTAGGCTTTCCTTCTTCACTCAGGCTTGGGTTTGAGATGTTCAAGACCCCTGGGCAGTGGACATAGTGTCCCAGGGATACAAACTAGAGTTTAAGAATTTTCCTCCCAGAAGCAGGTTTCTGCTTTCAAGATTATTTGTAGAACAGACAAAAAGAGAGGAGTTCTTACACTGTGTACGGGACCTCTCTGACCTGGGAGTGATTTTCCTGTTTCAATGCAGGAACGAGGTCTGGGATTCTATTACAATCTGTTTGTGGTTCCCAAGAAGGAGGGAACCTTCAGACCAATTTTAGATCTCAAAAATCTAAACAAGTTTCTCAGAGCACCGTACTTTAAGATGGAAGCTATTAGTTGCATTCTTTCTCTGGTCCAAGAGGGTCAATTTATGAGCACGGTGGATTTAAAGGACGCATACCTGCATGTTCCCATCGACAGGGACCTTCACAAGTTTCTAAGGTTTGCATTTCCAGACAAACACTTTCAGTTTGTGGCTCTTCCATTCGGTCTTGCCCCAGCTCCCAGAATTTTCTCAAAGGTTCTGGGATCCCTGCTGGCAGTGCTCTAATTCCGTGGCATTGCAGTGTCACCTTATCTGGACGATATTCTAGTTCAGGCGCCTTACTTTCAACAAGCAAGATCACACGCGGAAATGTTATCTTTCCTGCTGTCTCACGGATGGATTCCAACTACAAGGGTAGTTTTCTTAAGAACCCTAATAGACTCCTCATCAAGGAAAATTTCTCTGACAGAAGTCAGGAAATCAAAGGTTTTCTTGCCTAGCACTTCAGTCCTCTCCTCGCCAATCAGTGGCTCAGTGCATGGAGGTAATTGGGCTGATGGTAGCGGCACTGGACATCATCCCGTTTGCCCGTTTCCACCTCAGACTTCTGCAGTTAATCATGCTCAGGCAGTGGAAAGGAGATTATGCGGATCTGTCTCCGCGATTACAGCTGGAGCAGGAGACAAGGGATCTCTACTTTGGTGGCAACAGATGCCAGCCTTTTGGGATGGGGAACAGTTTGGGGCTCTCTAAAGGCTCAGGGAACATGGACTCGGTCGAAGTCTGTTCTACCTATAAACATTCTGGAATTGAGAGCAATCTTCAATGCTCTCCTGGCCTGGCCTCAGTTAGCTTCTGGCCGGTTAACAGGTTCCAGTCGGATAATATAACCTCTGTGGCTTACATCACCCGTCAGGGAGAAACTCTGAGTTCCTTGGCCATGACAGAGGTAGCCAAGATCATTCAGTGGGCAGAGACCCACAATTGCTGTCTGTTGGCGATCCCCGTTCCAAGAGTGGACATCTGGTAGGCAGACTTCCTAAGCAAGCAGACCTTTCACCCAGGGGAGTGGGAACTCCATCCGGAAGTGTTTTCCAGCCTGATTCTCAAATGGGGTCAGTCGGAATTGGATCCCATGGCTTCTTGGCAGAATGCCAAGCTTCCGTGGTATGGGTCGAGGTCAAGGAACCCTCAGGCTGTACTGATAGACGATCTGACGGTACCTTGGAATTTTAGTCTTGCATACCTATTTCCTTAGAAGGAATGTGGTGTTATCTTACAGCGCTATGTGTGGAAGACCTATGGCTCCTGTCCTAAGTGGGTCCCCAAATACCCACAAATTGAAATAAAGGTTTAGAAACTAATTAGAAAGGAGCGCCACAAATAGGTGAGGTCTTGAAGGATAGATAGTTAGATATGATGTTAGACCACAAGTAGGAGTGACACTTTATACTAAGTATAATACTATTGATGAACCACAGAGGTGGTGATGGTACTATCAAATACGTGGATAAAATCGGTATATGTATGGCACAGATCTAAGCAAGTGTATCCCAGAACTTTATACAAATTACCTTGATACTAAAGTAGATGCTACCAAAAGGTAGTGGTGGCAATTGTTGAGTAGGGGACAGAGTGCAAATAGGAATGTATAGCACAAAAAATACCTATTTCCTTACACTGGCGTGGCCTCGCAGGATTTGGTATGCAGACCTGGTGGACATGTCATCTCTTCCACCTAGGAGTCTTCCTTTGAGGAAGGACCTTCTACTTCAAGGACCCTTCTTTCATCCAAATTTAGTTTCCCTGAAGCTGACTGCTTCAAGATTGAACGCTTAATTTTATCCAAGCATGGATTTTCAGAATCGGTCAGTGAGACCATGATTCAGGCTCGTAAACCTGTGACTAGGAAGATTTACCATAAGATAAATATCTATACTGGTGTGAATCCAAGGGCTACTCTTTGAGTAGAGTTCGGATTCCTAGAATTCTGTCCTTTCTCCAAGAAGGTTTGGAGAAGGGATTATCAGCAAGTTCCTTAAAGGGTCAAATATCTGCCTTGTCTATTTTTTTACATAAACGTCCGGCGGACTTCCCAGACATACAATCGTTTTGTCAGGATCAGACCTGTATTCAAACCAGTTACTCCTCCTTGGAGTCTTAATTTAGTTCTTAAAGTTCTTCAAGGGGCTCTGTTTGAGCCGATGCATTCCTTAGCTATTAAGTTATCTTGGAAAGTTTTGCTTCTTGTCACTATTTCATCTGCTCGTAGAGTTTCAAAGCTCTCGTTATTACAATATGAGTCTCCTTAGCTTATTTTTTAATCGGATAGGGTGGTTTTACGTACTAAATTAGGGTTTCTCCCTAAAGTAGTTTCAGACCGGAACATTAAATTAGGAGATTGTTGTTCCTTCCATGTGTCCTAATCCTTCTTCTAAGGAGGAACGGCTTCTATACAATCTGGATGTGGTACGTGCACTAAAATTCTATTTACAGGCGACTAAGGATTTTCTTCAGTCTTCTGTTAACTTAAGGGACAGAAAGCTATGACTACTTCTCTTTCTTTGTGGCTGAAGAGTATCATTTGCTTTGCCTATAAAAAAATTGCTGGACAGCAGCCTCCCAAGGGAGTAACGGCTCTTTATGGGGGTTGTTTCCTATTCCTGGGCATTCAAAATGAAGCCTTTATGGAACAGTTTTGCAAGGCTGTAACTTGGTCCTCTGTTCACTCTTTTTCAAACTTCTGTAAATTTGACTTTTTAGCCTCGGCTGAGGTCATTTTTGGGAAAAAGGTTCTTCAAGCAGTGGTGCCTTCCGTTTAGGTTTCCTGTCTTGTCCCTCCCTTATCATCTGTGTACTCTAGCTTGGGTATTGATTCCCAACAGTAATTAATGATGATCCATGGACTCATTGTGTCATTAGAAAGAAAACAAAATTTATGCTTACCTGATAAATTTATTTACTTCTTGACACAATGAGTCCATGGCCCGCCCTGTTATTTAGACAGGTTGTTAGTATTTTATAAACTTCAGACACCTCTGCACCTTGTTGCTTCCTTTCTCTCCTTTACTTTGGTCGAATGACTGGAGTGGGATAGAAGGGAGGTGATATTTAACAGCTTTGCTGTGGTGCTTTTTGCAGCCTCCTGCTGGGCAGGAGTGATATTCCCAACAGTAATTAAAGTGAAGGTTAAGTTACCTTTTTCTTTATCCTGAATTAGATTAATTGACCAAAATTAGTAGGAGTTTCATTCATCATCTTTTACACAAATGTCGATGTAAAAAGTTATCACTGTAATAAATAACGATTTTTAGCTGATCCGATTCAACCCGTTTTCTATTTTTTTTTTTACCTCCAGATCACGTTCTCCTAACATCCAATTGCAATTCTGGCCGTTAGGTGCCCGTCAATCCACGTCACCCGTCTCCCTTTTAAACTGCGCATGCGTTACATTTAGAGTGTCAATCTTAAACTCGATACGCGCTCCCGTTTTGCGCAAGCGTATTCCATGTCATTAGGACTTGTATGAGTGTCTGCTTACGCATGCGCATTGGTGCAGGAAAGTTTAGACTATCGCATGCGCAAAAGTTGTCAGAATCGCCGATTCGCGCATGCGCAGTATAAATGAAGGTCGTGCACGCGCTTGGGAGATACGTATAGAGCGGGTGGGACCGCTCTATACGTCACAGCATTGAAACTCCGGAAATATAGGTGGGGAGGAGCATACATGGAAACGGTAGGAGTATAATAATATAAATATAATAATCATATTGATTAAAAATTGAAAAATAAAGTTAGCGATCAGCTTCTTATAGTAAAAATAGACACATTTATGTCTTATGATAGAGTAAAATTTACCTTCACTTTAATGATGATCCGTGGACTCATCGTGTCAATAAATAAATTTATCAGGTAAGCATAAATTTAGTTTTTTTGAGATTTTTTGGAAGTCTGAGCTTTAATTATCTAGCTCACAGCAATAGAAGTCAGGAGGATTTCCCTTGCTCTTTGGATCAATGAGCTGGGACACAGAGTTTCCAGTATGCCCCACTAAGCACAATTGGGTGCTGCCACACTTGTGAGTATGTTTTGATAAGTATATACCAATCTCACATATCACCAGTGTTACGCCCTTGTTTGTGATTCCTTTTCACAGAAGTCTAATCTGTACACTAGAATACTATTACCCTTGTCAGCTAATTAACCCTTTCAGCACCAGAAACTTTAGAAGTGTGGTGCACAGCTACAATTTGAAACCGTCTAAATACCAAAATACAATGGCAAAAGCTATGCATGCCTGCTATTTTCTTAACAAAGGGGATCCCAGAGCTTTTACAAATTATATATATATATATATATATATATATATATATATATATATATATATATTTTTTTTTTAGGGTTGCACCAAGTATTTGCATGAGTACTTGTACTCGTGCAAATGCACCGATACTTAAACAGATACCTCCAATTCCTACCCGTTTTTCAAACTGCATGTTCCCATTTAATTTTAAGCTAGAGTGGAGACTTAACTAAAAATGGTTTACTTCTGTTCTGCCAATACAAATTGCTGTTATTTGTATTATTGTACGTCAGAGCAGTGCTCCAAAAGCTGCTACTTTACAGCTGGAAGCCTACCTGGGAGAGATCACTGTACCTCGTTCAGGCAAACCCCTGATGTACCTGGCAGCTAATAAACTGAGATTTAATGGCCCAAAAATATCTTTCTGACCCATGCAGTAGTGTGAAAAGTGAAAGACTGTTCAGCTTAGCGTCAAAAGTCCTTACTGATAGCAGAAACTTATAGCTGAACATGCAGAGATGCTTCTGTTCCTTAATAAGAACTTGCTTTTGAAAAATTACTCTAATTGCTAGATTGCCTGTTATACTGCTAGTTCTCATCTTTCACAATTATACCCAAAACATACTGTACTCTGAGGAACAGCCTTAGCTAGGGCTGAACTGGGAATAAAAAGAAGCCCTGGGAAAATATGAAGACCAGCCCTATTTTCTGTTGAGTCAGTAGACTGCAAATGCCCATTTTTCTCAGAGGATTACTGGGAAACTCCTTGCGATCTTAAATCATTAGTCTGTATTGTGCTTGGTAAACTGTCATGACATAATAAAGTATCGGTAATTGGTATCGGTGAGTATTTGAAATAAAGTATCGGTACTTGTACTCGGTCTTAAAAAAATGGTATTGGTGCAACTCTTATATATATATCCTATCGCGCACCCACCCGACGAGAGAGAGAAAAAAAAAAAAGAGAGAGAAAAAAAAAAAAAAAAAAAAGAGAGAGAAAAAAAAAAAAGAGAAAAAAAGAGGAGAAAAAAGAGAGAGGAGAAAAAGAGAGAGGAGAAAAAGAGAGAGGAGAAAAAGAGAGAGGAGAAAAAGAGAGAGGAGAAAAAGAGAGAGAGAAAAAGAGAGAGAGAAAAAGAGAGAGAGAGAGAAAGAGAGAGAATATTAAATATAACACAACACGGCCCGTGTGAACGGGCTTTAGGACTAGTATATATATAGATATGAGAGACACTTGGCTGCAAAATTGTGCCATCAAATATAACAAAATGGAACTAGATCAATACCTTGGGTTGTCTACTAAATATAAATAAATTATATATATATATATATATTTTATTATAGGTAAATAAAAAAGGCTCTATTTCTGTTTAAATGGAGTAATAGCAACAATGCTAAAAATTCTCCTGTACTTTGGGCAAGTTTTTCTCTGAAATTCCCAGTCCTGAAGGGTTTAATATCCCTTTAAACTATATCCTGTACATGTATTATTGGGAATCTGTAATAAGCTAGATGATTATTTATTGTTTTTAACGTACCAGACAAAAATGTCTTGTATTATAAGGAAGTGTTTTATATAGGAAACAAGAATAAAATATAAGGGTTTCATTTCTCCAAGAATTTTATACCATTTAAGATATTGGTGTATACGCATGCAGTTGCACAGAATTTGACATTTTAATGGGACCAGTATTTTCTGCATACTTCTAGTAGAAGAATGACACCACCATCCTATGAATGGTGGCCACTGTCTTTCAGTAAACACACAGATAATGAATGCAGCACAATAAACAGTGCAATTGTTTACCACATAGGGCCAGATTTATCAAAAGGTCCAGTCACACAGGCTCATATAAGCAAACTTGCAACCGAGAGTTAGGAAGCAGCGGTCATCAGATGCTGTTTCTTAAACCAACTTCACCACCTATTATGTGGCCTATCTCAATCCCCTGGGATTGACAGCCCATGCGTGCACACGATTGGCTGTGTGTGAGTAGAGGGTGGCATTGCACACTATATTTACTTTGTGCTGTTTTTTTTTTTTTTTTTTTAGATTGAATCGAATCATTTGCCAACTATAAAAAAAGAATAAACAATATTTTTTTCTTGGTGTAAAAGATGTCAATTTCACTGTAATTACTAATAAAATAAGATACAGACTACAATATTTGTAAAATCAACCATTATACCTATGCGCAATAATGAAAACGAGAAAAAAAATCAAAACAAAAAAACGTACAGTCATAGCAAGCATAATAAATATATGCAATAGACGCAGACATAAAGAAAATATAACTAATAAAATTAAAATAAAATTTGAAAAGTGAAATAAGAGTACTATTCCTATTCAGAACATGAGGGCCGGGGGGGCTGTATAAATGACAGTTTGTTACTTTCAATCTTTTATTGAAGAACATGGCTAGGCAGGTAGGTAGGCTGAGGAACTTTATAACAGAAGTTTTGCATCAAAGCTAATAACACGAATATACAGTATAGAATAAAATTATTTAAAAACTGCTGCCATAAAGTGTTCCATTAACGTGCACTCTGCAACTCCTCAACAAAGAATATCAACAGAACAAAGTAAATTTGACAATAGAAGTAAATTGGAAGGTTTTTCTGTTTTTTAATACTTGTATACACTTTGTGAATCACAAAATAAAATTGTTTGGGTCCTCTAAGTTTGAACTTGTCATTACCTATTAAATTAGTTCTGTACACTCATCAAGCAGACACAACACAGTCATCAACATTCGGCAACAAATCTAAAATAAACCCCAAACTGTGAATGAATCGTATTGGCTAAGCACCGGCAAACTTCTTTATATAACGCCTGTATAGGCTAATATAGAAATAGGAAATGATTGTACTCGCTTGAGATTCTAATAAAATCACTTCTCTCGTAACTCAAGATTATGACTAAATAAATGTCACATTGATTCAGGTGGAATAGTGAAAGGCCAGCAAACATATTATATGAGCTTACTAATTGGACTCCAATTATTTCTTAATTAGTATATTTACCGACATAGACACTAATGAGTAAACTGCTCTCCGTGTGATCTCACTATCGTTTGCCCCAAACTCACAAACAACAACCATATAATAAAACAGTTACCCCTCTCATATAACACTGCCCCACAACAAGACCCTCACTCAAACACTCACCTGCAGCGAGCACAAGCTGTCACTTCCTAGTTTAATTCCCGCCTGCGAGCGCTGATTGGACACTGGGTTTGTTGATTGACGTGTGTAGGAAAGGTTAGGCGGGGACTGGCAAAGATCCAGAAGACAAGTGTCATGAGGCGCAATGGGTTGGGTTCAGGATTATGGAAGGGAAATTGAGAGAAAAAAAAATGTCTTGTTATGTAGAATAAAATATTTAAGAACATGTAAAGAGCAAGGTTCGTTGCTAAACGACGTGTCATGCGCATGCTTGTTGTGGATTGAGTTGTGTGTCGGGTATCAGTAAATTTTTGACTTGTGGAAAGCCTAATGTCGTTCTGGAGAGGTTGTTTGAAAAAATGTTATAATGTAAACAAAATTATGTATAGCTGTAGAAGGAGGATCACCAACGTCACATGCTGGAGAGAGCCTTTTGGACATTTTGATTTTGAAATATATATATATATATATATATATATATATATATATATATATATATATATATATATATATATATATATATATATATATATATATATATATATATATATATATATATATATATATACACAGACATCCCAACTCTCCCTGAAGTTCAGGGAGTCTCCCTGATTGTATTAGCGGCTCCCTGGTGTCAGCAAATGGAATGCAATCTCCCTGAAACTACAAGTACCATGATCCAATGTGGCTGAAATCCAGAAAAGTGTTTCTTTAAGGAATGCCTTTAGTTGCTGGGACGTTATAGAACCCTCAAAGCATGCATCAGTAACCAAAAAGCACCCACTTATTTTCATAAAACAAAACACAAATATTACCTTATTTCCTGCACATAATTAAACTTCGTATTCTAAAATATTTAAGCATTCAACAAGCGTACGATCACTGGAAAATAGGTTTGTTGTATGTGGTTGTGCAATAAAGTAACCTTTTTTTAATGTGACTTTAGTGGGAAGCTACTTTAATGATAAGTCTCTATCTTATTTAGGGTTTCAAGGTGTCCAATATAGAACTGGGGGGGGGGTGCACAGTAGCGGGTGAAGCCCCCTCCCTGAAATGAGTTTTTGCAGGTTGGGATGTCTGTATATATATATATACTAGTCCTAAAGCCCGTTGACACGGGCCGTGTTGTGTGATATATTCATTCTCTCTCTCTCTCTCTCTCTCTCTCTCTCTCTCTCCTTGCCGGGCTGCGTTCTTTCACCCCCTGCGCGTGCGATCATCTCTGCTGCCGGGTCCTCGCGCTGCGTTCTTTCACCCCCTGCGCGTGCGATCATCTCTGCTGCCGGGTCCTCGCGCTGCGTTCTTTCACCCCCTGCGCGTGCGATCATCTCTGCTGCCGGGTCCTCGCGCTGCGTTCTTTCACCCCCTGCGCGTGCGATCAGCTGCAAGAGTTTGTCTGAACTGCGCATGACGGCTTCAGACAAACTCTTGTCTTTTATAATATAGGATTATATATATATATATATATATATATATATATATATATAGATATATATAGATATATATAGATATATAGATAGATAGATAGATAGATAGATAGATAGATAGTTAAGATAAATACATAAACAATCATTCAGATAGAGGGTAGTTATATACAAATATAATCTTAAAATCAAAAAAGAGAAAAAAACACAATCATATTTAACATGATCTCTAAACAGAAATGTGGGATTATTTTTACAGTGGTGGTATTGTGTATGATTTACCATTAATGATTCTGATGAATTCCTAAAGGATGATTTGGCCTGACCAAGGGGTTTAGAAGGTGGCACAGTGTCCCTAGTGAACCTTTACCAATATTTATTGTTTTTTTGCACTCAGTGTTGAAATAGCCAAGCAGACAATGGTCACCTCTACTAACAATCTATTTCTGAGTGCTTGCACTGCTGGTTATGATAATATTAGGTTCCCTGGTACTGGTCCATGTGTTATATTGTGGCACCACTGTTCTATGGGATTTAAAATAGTTTTATTGTCTGTGCCTTTGGGTTGCTTGTACACTGCAAGGCTCCCAAACACCTTACAAGATACATTGGATACATGGATTGAAGGTAAACAAGCAGTCACCTGAGAAGTTGACATTAAAGTGATGGTAAATCCAAGCGTATAACAAATGCAAGGATTTACCATCACTAAAAATCAAGTGCAGTTTAAGTGATGAGATATGTAAAAAAAGGATGCTAAACTCACCCTTTCTGTGCCATTGCACAGCGCTAAACTCAGCGACTCTGGCCGCCCACGGCACATCGATCTCCTTCAATGAGGTGACGTTTGCACCTCTGAACCTCTGAAACAATAGCTGTGTGTATCAACTGACAGTGTTCTGTATACACGCATGGCTATTGGTTTAGAGGTGCAAGCGGCACCTCATTGGTAGAAGGGCGATGTGCTGTGGGCAGCCGGAGCTGCTGAGTTTAGCAATGTGCAACGACAGAAAGGGTGAGTTTAGCACCCTTTTTTTTTACATATCGCATCACTTAAACTCCACTTTATTTGTAGTGATTGCAAATCCTAGCGTTTGTTAAATGCTTGGATTTACCATCACTTTAAATGGACGTCTTTGCTTATACCCAGAAAATAATATGCATATGAGTTAAAGGAATAGAAAGGTCAAAAATGAAATGTACATAGGTACATTTGAATTATAAGTATTTATGCAATATACTTCCATTAGCAAAAATGTTTCTAGTGAAAGTCATTACTGTTTTTCTGCAGTATACGCACATAGTCTGAGGGCCTGTGATCTAGTATTCAAATACTACACCTTCCCAGAGAGTCAGCAGTAGCTTGCATGACACAAATGATGTCTTCAGAAGCAATGTACAGCACTGTCTGGGTAGAACTCACACTGAAGTACAGGAGTATGCAGAAACTTGAGCAGACTGGAACAAGCTACAAAATAAATCAAGGTACTAGACAGCCTGATGCCTGTATAACATAAGATTGTTTACTGTAAAGACAAAATACACAAGGCTGCCCTCTAGTGGTTCAAGAAAGGGATAACAGTCTGTGAAACAGAAGCTGCAGGTTCGAGTACCAGCAGAAATAAGTTTTAATACAAACTTTTAGTGTACAGTTGTGACACCTGATTACCACTTAGTCATGTCCAACAATTTTAGGCTTACATGTCACATGCATCTTTCCCTGGAAAATAGGTGCTAATTGCTATGTCTTGAGCAGTTAGTGGTAAGATGAAGTCCCTACATACGGTGTTGGACTAAGAGGGCTAGAAGTTTGCCTTCTATTTGATTCTCTGTTGCACAACATGGAACAATGCCTTCTCAGCCCTGCTAGCAACAATATACTGCTTTTGATATTGGCCAGTTCTGGTTGGAATTTCTTTCCTCTTGTTCGCTGACTGAGGCAATGTACCTTGGCTATCTGTATGTATAACAGGCAATAAAGGAGAGTCTGTAAACACGACTGTGCAGTAACCCTGCTATATAGTTTCTTTGACAATCCTATATTTCACACAGCTTTGTTTGTACACTCTTCTATATTGCCATTTTTATATTTATATATTGCAATTACCCTAAGTCCAGTAGTAGTCTGTAACAGTGTAGAGCAGTGTTTCCCAAATGTGGTCCTCACTTACCCTCAACAGGCCATGTTTTCACTATAGCTGAACTAGAGCGCAGGTGAAGTAATCAGCTGATCAGTAACCTTGGTTACTAACCTGCTCTCACCCATCAGCTGATTATTTCACCTGTGCACTAGTACAGCTATAATGAAAACCTGGCCTGTTGGGGGTACTTGAGGACACGTTTAGGAAACACTGGTGTAGAGTGACGGAAAGTCAATGTTGTAGATGGCCGAGTGAAGAGTTATGTGTTAGAGTGAGATGCTTGTTCACACAGACAGTGAGTTTAGTGTGGCAATTGATTGTTTGGAAGTATTCATCTTGTTGTTGTCTGTATGTATCCATGTGGGTGTGTCACTGCTGGTTCATGGTCCTGGGCAGACTACAGGTGACTTTAGAGATTTTCACATGTATTCTTTTTCTTCTTGTATTAAACTTCACGTTACTATAAGGTGTTCTGAAAAAAATATCATATAACTTAAAGGGACAGTCAAGTCCAAAAAACACTTTCATGTTTCAAATAGGGCATGTAATTTTAAACAACTTTCCAATTTACTTTTATCGCCAATTTTGCTTTGTTCTTTTAGTATTATTAGTTGAAAGTTAGACCTAGGAAGGCTCATATGATAATTTCTAAGCCCTTGAAGGCCGCCTCTAATCACATGTTTTTGTATTTGCTTTTCACAGCAGGGGGGAGCTAGTTCAGGTAAACCCTATAGATAACATTGTGAGCACGCCCGTGGATTGTGGCAGACACTGCACTTATTGGCTAATATGAAAGTCAATAGATAATAAATAAAATGTCATGTGATCAGGGGGCTGTCAGAAGATGCTTAGATACAAGTTAATCACAGAGCTAAAAAGTATATTTATATAACCGTGTTGGCTGTGCAAAACTGGGGAATGGGTAATAAAGGGATTATCTATCTTTTAAAACAACAAAAATTCTGTTGTTGACTGTCCCTTTAAAGGGACACTAAACCCAAAATATTTTCTTTCGTGATTCAGATAGAGCATGCAATTTTAAGCAACGTTCTAATTTACTCCTATTATAATTTTTTCTTCGTTCTCTTGCTATCTTTATTTAAAAAGCAGGAATGTGATACATAGGAACCAGCCCATTTCTGGTTGAGAACCTGGTTTATGCTTGCTTATTGGTGGGTAAATGTTAGCCTCCAATAAGCAAGCGCTATCCATGGTGCTGAACCTAAAATGGGCTAGAAAGTTGCTTAAAATGTCATGCTCTATCTGAATCATGAAAGAAAGGCCACATTTTGTAAATACCTCATTTAAAGCTTAGGATAACAACATAAATAGGCAGATTATTTTTGGTTAATTCAGTTGTTCTTATCTAAAGTAATCCTGAATATGTGGAGGAATGTTATTGGTCCAGAGTTCCGGATATGAATAATGAGGACTGAGTTTTGTGTACATGCTATCTGATAGGTGTTCATCTTATTCTGAGCTTCATTTGACAGGATGTGACCTGGGAATTCTTCTTATACAGGTGTTGTTTCAGGCAAAGAGGCTATTGCACAGGTACTTGGACTTGAATCTTTAAATACATTTTTGGTAGACTTAGTTTTAACAATTAAATTGGGAATTAAATTAGTAGAACCATGCTCCATCCTCTGTCTCCTGGGTGAGCAATGCTCTTAATATAGACAGAAACTATGGTTGGTAGTTATTTGCTATTAAAGGGACACTGAATCCAATTTTTTTCTTTCGTGATTCAGATATAGCATGCAATCTTAAGCAACTTTCTAATTTACTCCTATTATCATTTTTTCTTCGTTCTCTTGCTATCTTTATTTGAAAAAGAAGGCATCTAAGCTAAGGAGCCAGCCAATTTTTGGTTCAGACCCTGGATAGCACTTGTTTATTGGTGGGTGAATTTATCCACCAGTCAGCAAGAACAACCCAGGTTGTTCACCGAAAATGGTCCGGCATCTAAAAGTACATTCTTGCTTTTCAAATAAAGATACCAAGAGAATGAAGAACATTTGATAATAGGAGTCAATTAGAAAGTTTCTTAAAATTGCATGCTCTATCTGAATCAAGGAAGAAAAAATTTGGGTTCAGTGTCCCTTTAAGCCCTATGTCATGCCCAGAAACACTTACCTGCACGCGATGTTAGCTATCCTGTGCTCAGTTCTGGATGGTAAAGGTGATTTTAGTGCAGGTGGCAGTGTGACTAAGGAAAGAATGTGCGCTAAGGTTAGGGCATCCTCCTCTGGATGCTAATATTATGCCTAATGTTGTAGATAGCGCTATGGACAGTGCTGTTTGTAATTCTGACTCCTGAAATGACCCTGCAGAAATTTGGAATGGGGGCAATTTGTAATGTTTTGAAATCCAGTGGTAATTACTCTGACCAACAATGTGAATTTCTTATGGAACTATTAGATATAGTACTCAGATGCAATTATTTTTTGTTTCAAGATCAATTCTTTATTCAGAAACAGGGTACTGCCATGGGTTCCAATGTCGCCCCTAATTACGCCAACATATATATGAATATGTATGAAGAACATTTTGTTTATGAAAATTTAGCCTTTCAACAATATGGCGCCACCTGGTGGCGCTATATTGATGACATCTTTGGGGTATGGAGGGGCGACATTGGAACCCTGCTCAATTTTGTTAATGACCTTAACAGCTGCTCTAGATACATACAATTTACCCTAACTTGGAGTGAGGAGCATATAGAATTCCTTGATACCTCTATCTATAGGGAAGAGAATTCTTTGAAGGCTGATATATATAAGAAAAAGATTGATCGCAATAATTTGTTGCGATATGAGAGTGCACATCCACCGGCACTGTTGAATTCTCTTCCCTATAGCCAATTCCTTCGCGTTAAGAAAATCGTTTCTGATCCTGATTTGTCTAGCCAGAGACTCAAGGAAATGGGTCAGTTATTTAAAGAACGGGGCTATCCTGATACAGTTATTAAATCCAATTTGGATAAGGTAGAGGTTAGGACGAGAGAAGACATCCTTCATCACAAAAATGCCAATAAGGATAAAAATAAGGGTGACAGAATTACTTTTGTCACTGAATACAACAAACACAGTAATAAAGTTGTTAGTATCCTTAGGAAACATTGGCATATTTTGTTTGAGTGTAATCCTGACATAAAGGCCTTTAAAGAATTTTTTATGCCTGCATTCAGACGGGCACCCTCCCTTAGAGACAAACTTATTAGCAGTGATGATGGCACTGCTAAATCAGGGGGCACCAGATATATTACTAGGGCCAATAAGGGCTGTTATCCCTGTCTGGGTTGCTTTAGTTGTAGTAATATGATTAAAGGAGCTGTGTTTTTTTCACCCTCATACCGGAAAAAAGTTTGATATAAATTGCTTTTGCACTTGCAATAGTGAATATATAATCTATTTGATTAAATGCCCATGTGGGCTCCTTTATGTGGGTGAGACGACACGTAAAGCCCGTGAAAGAATGAATGAACACAAATCTAGTATCAGGAGGGGGGATTTAGAGGCCCCAGTTGCCCATCATTTTATTAAGGCTAAACATAACATTTCTCAACTTAGGTTTCAAATCATAGAACAAGTGCATAGACCTAGGAGAGGAGGTAATAGGGAAAAACTATTAAAGAAAAGAGAGGCTTTTTGGATCTTTAAGTTGGGGACTTTGCTGCCAAAAGGGATGAATAGAGACCTAGATTGGACACTTTTTTACTAATTAACTCTTTAAGATTTGCTAGATTCTGTTAAATGGATTGTACTCCTTGAAGTCTGATGTGATTCGTGATAATATCTGCCTTCCATGATTTTTAATCTGTTTTTAAGTGATTTTTTGTGCACTTTGTTCTTTTTATACCATTTGTTGAAGGATTATGAAAATGTGTAAATTTAATGTTGTAATGACATGAAATAACCACTAGAGGGTGTAACAGTATTGAGAAGTTGTAAATTTACTAGCAGGTTGTTAATTACTGTTTGATTACACCTGTGTATAGGTATATAAGGACAGATTCAAGTGCGATTATGTATTCACATGATTAAGAGGTAACACCCGAAACGTTGTGGACTTTGTCTGTGCCAAAATAAAATTGGTAAAATACCTATGCTGCTGCATTTTCTGTTTGTATCTATTTTGGGGTTTGCAGGAACCCTGCAGCGTGCATTGAGCATTTAAGGGTGCTGGACTTTGGATTGTTTGTGCTGAGGGTCACTCAGGAGGTTTCAAAAGGACTGTGAGCTTGTGACTTGCGCTCTGGACCTGATTACATGCTTCTCTCTTTTGTCCCTGTTATTTGCTATGGGCTATTGTATTATTGTTTGCATATAAATATGTGGTTAACCCCTGCAATTCTACCAAGCTGAATACACATGGTGAGCCAGTGACAAGAGGAGTATATGTGCATAGCTACCAATCACTAACTAGCTCCCAGTAGTCATTGCTGCTCCTGAGCCTGTCTGAGTATACTTTTCAAAAAGGGTACCAAGAGAATTAAGCAAATTTGAAAATAAATATCTTAAAATTGCATACTCTAGGTAAAGGGCCAGAAAACCTAACAAATAATGTTATATAATTCTGCACATAGTGCAGAATTATATAACATTAGCTTAGCGCCAGATTTCTTTTTTTTTTGCCAATATTAATTTTAAAAAAAAAGAAAAAAAGCAAAGAGTCACATCTTCTGCAAAAAAAAGAGAAAGTCACTCAGTAAACTTTGCTATGTAACGAAGCCAGATAGGAAAGATATGTTCCAAGCTGAATGTATCTTCCTCTAGTTAAACCAGGCAATTAATTAAATCCCATTTCAATCTGGTGGATAACTTTTAGCAGAGTTTTACATGCCCAGTAATGAAAACAACTTTCTTTTTGGATATAACATATGAACATAATATACTTGCGATATCCAGGATATAGTTCCAGATGCCTTCCACGTGAAGGACTGATTTCCAGCCAAAAAAAGCTACTGCCAGTGTAGATCCACAGGTTAACCCGCAGCTTGCCCTTTCTACTGAACAATACCGGCTCGGACGCCGGGCCGCATTCTGGTAAACAAGCACTTGAAGATCTTCCGGCAATTTACCGAGAGATACTGTAGACAGAAACTGAACCAGTTTAAAAGCAAGAATGCGGCCACGCAGCTGACCAAACTGGCCTCTGTGGCTTCCTTCTCTGACAAGTCAAACTTGCCACGGCCCCACAGAACCACCGGAATCTGGGGTTATAGAGCAATGAGATGGGGGGAAGAATGTTAACGGTCAACCTACACGCCAACATGCAACATGCGGCCAGTAGTCTCCGCCCCCTAACAGGAAGCATGGCCTACAACATTCTAAACAGTGATCAGCGCCAGATTTCTAAAGTGAAGGGTTAAAAAGATATCTCGCAAAGAAAACAGAACGCCGCTCCTGGCTCTACTGAGTGGGTCAGTTTTCTTCTCCTAAGCGCATCGCGGGCACGCTGTCTAGTCACAGTGCACCCGATCGCACTATTAAACTGAATATAGCTACATTGAGTTTAATAGCGCAATCGGGCCGGCTGTGACTAGACAGCGCCGTGCCCAGATGCGCTTAGGAGAAGAAAACAGACCCACTCCGTAGAGCCAGGAGCGGCGTTCTAATTTCTTTACGAGATATCTATTTAACCCTTCACTTTAGAAATCTAGGTTTACTGGCCCTGTAAGTCAATAAAAGTTTAATTTTTATTTTTATGACCATTTAAGTATAAAGAATTTTCTAGCAAATAATCCCTATAGAAGCTAAAGTAAAATAAATATTGTTTTGTGGTGTATGATTATATATACATTTAACTTGGTTGAAGAAAATGTATGATGTGCAGAGCATTACATTTTTTCAGGGCTGTTTAAAGAAATGGTTTGTATAAGAACCCTGACATATGTATTTTTCATATGTGTCCCTTTGTAAAGCGGCAATATGGTCAGCCTATGCAGAACGTCTTCCAATTAATCTTACTAAAATTACTTGAAAGAATTCAAAAGTTATATTTTATCATTAAGACTCATGTTTGATTTTAGTATTAAAACAATTGTTTTTATTCCAAAATATAGATTCATTTAGCTTTAGATTTTTTTTTAGGGACATTGTGATAAAAAAAAAACCATGGCTGTCAGTATAATCAAATAAATCATCTGTGCTACTGAAATTTTGGTACATTTTTAAATGGCAGCAGCATTAGGCGCACTGACTAGCACCCTCTTATGCAGAACTTCAGTACTGTATATACAGAATTTAATATCATATATATTCAGGGCTGACAGATGGAAGGCCGTAGGATAGAAGAAAGGTATTGTAAGTCAGTCAACACTAATCGTAGACAACTGGGGCAGAGCATCTTTAGAATCATGCAATATCATATTGCCCAGAGAGCATTAGAATGTGTGGATGAGGTATGTATGTAGAGTTTAAAGGGACATGAAACACAACATTTTTCTTTCATGATTCAGATAGAGCATACATGTTTCAATAACTATTATCAAATTTGCTTCATTCTCTTGGTATCCTTTATTGAAGGCGCAGCAATGCGCTGCTGGGAACTAGCTGAACACATTGGTAAGCCAATGACAAGAGGCATACATGTGCAGCCACTAATTAGTTGCTAGCTCCCAGCTCCTGAGCTTTTCTAGGTACACTTTTCAACAAAGGATACCAAGAGGACAAAGCAATTTGTATTCTGTATCTTAATCATGAAAGAAAAAATGTGAGTTCCATGTCCTATTAATATCCTGCACATTATATAATACTACTCACTTCACAGCAAGTCATTATCTAGTCTTCTCCCCTTAAGTTTCTCTTATACATCTTTAGTAGCCACAAGTGTAAAGCAATTTCCCTTGGTATCTAGTGGGGATCAAGGGAGATTACTTCACACTTACCAGCTACTAATCCTTTTGTGTTGTGTATAGATTGGGACTTGGCAGTGGTCCCTAGTAGCCTGCAAAACTGTGCAGATGCTGGTTTGATATCTACATATGTCTCTTATATGTCTTGTCAACAAGTTTAGCAAATGTAGAGCCCTTGTTTATTTATGGCAAGGGAGAGAACTGTGGGGTTTCCATGCCACTTTAGTTTTATCCTTTAAATCTAAAGAGTATTTCTTCTTAAAGTGATTGTTAAGTTTGGCAATTTAATCAACAGTATATAAAATTATTCATAAAAACAGGGGCACTTTCATTCATTAAAATATTTAAAGATGCTTTCTTCGTAAAATAATTACCATTTATTGATCGTAAACATTGCGCAGTTCCTCCACCATACTTGATTTTTGTCTTTGATGATGAATCCTGCTTCATTCAATCGTTGCATGCCCCACGAGCTGGATGCCAAAGGGCACGCAATGATTGGATGAAGCCGGATTTGTCATCAAAGACAAAAATCAAGTATGAGATGCAGGCGGAGGAACGGCACAATGTTTACGATCAATAAATGGTCATTATTTTAGAAAGGAAGCATCTTTAAATAGTTTCATGAATGAAATTGCCCCTGTTTTTATGAATAATTTTATATATTGTCGATTAAATTTCCAAACTTTACAATCACTATAAGTTTTATTCCACTATAATTATTCTTCAGCCAAAAATGGATTGTCTGTTGCTACAGAGTTAAAATAATGTTATAGGTTCTGCATATTTTACTAGTGCAAGTGTTAGCATTTCACAGCTCTGTATGCACAGACACAAAACTCACAAAGAGTACCTGCCAGCAGAGGGCGCTCACTGATAGCTAAAGTCCAGAGGACTTTAAAGGGACAGTCAAGGCCAAAAAAAAGTTTTATTTTTCAAATAGGACATGTAATTTTAAACAACTTTCCAATTTACTTTTATCAACAATTTTGCTTTGTTCTCTTGGTATTCTAGTTGAGAGCAAACCTAGGAAGGCTCATATGATAATTTCTAAGCCCTTGAAGGCCGCCTCTAATCACATGCTTTTTTATTTGCTTTTCACAACAGGGGAGAGTAGTTCAGGTAAACCCTATAGATTACATTGTAATCATGCCCGTGGGTTGTGGCAGACACTGCACTAATTGGCTAAACTGCAAGTCAATAGATAATAACTAAAAGTCATGTGATTAGGGGCAGTCAGAAGGTGCTTAGATACAAGATAGTCACAGCAGTAAAAAGTGTATTAATATAACTGTGTTGGTTATGCAAAACTGGGGAATGGGTAATAAAGGGATTATCTATCTTTTTAAACAACAAAAATTCTGGTGTTGACTGTCCCTTTAACTCAGCAAGTATTTGTGCAAAAATCATTTAAATCTGGCAGTAAGGTATCAACTTGTAATGTCTGTACTTTTTTCATATTTGTTACATGCTTTGTAATGCAAATGCTCTCTTACTTACAAAGCACTGTGTACATTGCTAGTTCTGTGTAAATAAATATATTAATCTCTAGCTCATGAAATACATTATTACCAAATGTTTTGAGATTTTCATAATATCAGCAGATCTTCCCTGCTCCACAGAGCTTACAGTCAGAAAAAAAATAATTAACACTGATAATGCTGATGGAAACCTCCCCATTGGGAGGAGATTTAGTCAGAGGGATTTTATTGGTTTTTGGGGAGAGACATTTAGGAGGTGTGAAGGTTTTGGGGAGGGATCAGAGAAAGCACAGTATTAATATTGAGCCTAAGCTGATTTCTCTCTACATTATCTGTCTCGCTTTAAATGTGTTACCCTGTACACTCTGTCTTCTGGTAATATACTTCAGTTCTGTCTCTCTAGCAGTTTCCATTAATATGTCTTCCTCACGCCGGCTGGTTTTGGTTCTTGGTGGTGCTGGAACTGTGGGCTCAGGGATTGTGAAATGTCTTCTAGAGAAAGGTGAGGAAAACTAGGGGAATGGAGAAATTGATTACAGAATAATAGGGAGCAAAGGCACACAGGGAGAATTAGTTGGTTCTTTTAGTTAATATGGACTGATAGAGATCTTAACTACCAAATTAATAGATAAGATAAGTGTTCTAATTTGGGAATATGTGGCTAATCTGATGAATGACATGCTGTCAACATTTTGTTGGGTATCTTTGATATAATTCTATTTTACAACTTTGTATGGTTATGTCTGTAATTCAAGCCTGGTTGTTTTTTTGCCATAGGATTTCAGGTTGCAGTTATTTCCAGGGATACATCAAGGCTGGAGAAGCTAAAGAGTTTTGTGCCAGAGTCAAGCAGAGGAAACCTTCATACCCTGGTTGGTGATGTGGGTAAGAAACAAGGGCACAACATATGGCTTTTTATATGGTAATGTATTAATAATATGCTGTATCATTCATCATTTAGATTATATTAAGAAAAGAATTGTAACAATGCTTGTATTGTTATCCTGTTACATTTCTCATGCCCTGTCTAGTTGGGCATTTTTCACATTCTGCATTGCCTAGAGGGTGTCTGCCACTCAGTCTGACTGTCTGTGTTTTTTTTGGGTCACACAGGTTCCGAGGAGGGAGCGCAGGATGCGGCGGCTGCTCTGCTTAGCAGGGTGGGGAAAGTGACGGACGTGGTGTCTTCTTTGGGGTTCAGCTGGTGGCAAGGAGGTCCCCCACACACACAGTCGCTACAGGAACTGCAGAGGGTACGACAGGGAACAGGAAACAATTAGTATTTTAACTCTTTCAACTGCTAGAGGTGCCAGCAAATTCTTAGTGGAGTATGAATGATTCGGGTTCTGAAAAGCAGTGTTCCAGGTGCAGCAGTAGTAGCAAGTAACGAAAAAAGGTCTGCAAGACTTATAATAAAACCCACACAAGCAACACCCAGAAGACAGTTGTATACAAAAGGCTGCCTTTTTTCTCTCATCAAATATATAAACATCAAATTTATGTTTTAATGGTTTGCATATATATATATAAAAAAAAAGTTGTCTTTTGCAAGACAATGCTTTCCCTTTAATACTTGATTGCTTCTTATATGGACGACCAAAACCTGTCCTAGTGGAATGTGCAGTGCATCAGTTTGTATACTGGTGAGTTTTATCATAAGATACCTTTTTTTTGTATGTGACAGACAGAGTGATATGACAGATTGTATCTATTTGGATCAAAGCATTGTAGCCTTCTACAAATGTCCATGTCTTGTCACATTTGTTGATGCTCTAAATACTGACTGAGCTTTTTTTGCGTTGAGCTTTGATATATTTAAAATGGGAGATGGGATGCACTAAAACTAATTTGGGAATCGAAATAATTGAGGCACAAACTGCTCTTAATATACAAGTTAAATGAACATCCCTCTCACCAGACATAAGATACGAAGATTCACTGATTCCCCTCACTTTATGAAATGACTTCATCTTTTTTTTTCTTCTTCCTATCTCTTCCATATCATTTATTTGTATAAATAGGATATTGATTGTTAGTGTCTGAAATTTGAGCCTGACTTCTGCCTTGGGTTATTTTATGTAGATGACATTTTATACTCTTTTTCCTTTATGATTTGCAGGCGTGCAATAATTAACCAGCCATTACAAGTGTCTGGTTATTGCTATCGCAAGCTTATAAAATTAACCAGAGATCAGATCTCTGGTTAATTTTATAAATGTGCCCCAAATGTCCCCAAAATACAGTGTAGTGTATTTTATTAATAAATAAAGATAGCAGTTGGCAGCATTGCGGTCTATAGGAACCGTGTGTTCCCAGTAAATATATATGTATATGCTTATATATATATACAGGTAGCCCTCAGTTTACACCGGGGTTAGGTTCCAGAAGGAATGGTTGTAAATCTAAACAGTTGTAAATTGAAACCTAGTTTATAATGTAAGTCAATGGGAAGTGAGGGAGATAGGTTCCAGGCACCTCTCAAAATTGTCATAAGTAACACCTAATATATTATTTTTAAAGCTTTGAAATTAAGACTTTAAAATGCTAAACAGCATTATAAACCTAATAAAATAATCACACAACACAGAATATATAATTAAACTAAGTTAAATGAACAAAAACATTTGCTAAACAGCATTATAAACCTAATAAAATAATCACACAACACAGACTTCACTTGCATTTTTCTGCAAACGGTTCTTTCTATGCATTCCAATCTGGACTGATTTATAGACAGGAAGATCTTGTTCCTTTTAAATCTGCTCGATAGCTCAGGTCTGGTTAAACTGATTAATTTCAGCTTGCTTGGCATTTGCTGCAACAAAAGCGGACAGCTCCACCTACTGGCTATTTTCATAAATGCACTGCTTCTCAATGCTTCTCAATAGCAGTCACATGACTGGAAAAAAAGGTTGTTATTCTGAAACGGTGTAAATTGAACCGTTGTAAAACGAGGGCCACCTGTATATATTTATGTGTTAATATGTGTATATTCATATATTAGCACATACATATATATGTATATAATCATATATATTTATATATGCTGCCATCACTGCGTTACTTATCTCCTTCGCTGCACTTTCTGATGTCGTCTCTGGAGCCTATGGAAGTGCGCTCTTCTGAGCGCAATGCTTCCTAGGAATGTGAACGCGAGCTCACGTCTGCATTATGCTTAACTTGCAATACTAGTGCACATTAGCGTGCACTTGTATCACTCAGTTGAGCGCTAATATTTCTTGCACACAAGCGATATTTAGCACTCCACTTGTAATCTAGCCCAAAGCAGGTAATACTGATCATATATTTGCTATCGTTATGGTGAATTATTATACATACACCCCTGCTTTATGCAGTTGGAATTACTGGCTGTATACTATGTGATTTCTAGCTATATAACTGCCTTCTATGTGAGGATTAAAGGTTACACAGCAGCTTTTTATACCTTTATAATGCTTGATGTTTCGCTGCAGGTACTTGAGACCCTCCTGCTCAGCACATTTACCGCATGGAAAGCTTTCTTCCCTTTGGTGAAGGATGATCCAAATGGCACCTACACATTTATCACAGGTAGGATATAACTTCTTTTAAGCAAGCATCGCAAACGGCTTTATAAATCCCACATATTGGTGGTAACTGAAAGGGAAGTAGTACTAAAAATGTTTTACCATGTATACAAAGTTATTCTTTTGTTTGTTTAAAATAAAGTGAAATAAAATCCATTTAAATAGAAAGATACAGGCGATTCAACCAGTACTCATGTATTAAAGAGGCACGAAAGTCAAAATAAAACTTATATTTATTTATTATATATTTATTTAATAATAAAATAGTTATAATCCTAATTAGTATTGTCTGTTCCTCCGCCCCCCTTCATATCCTCTTTTGGCTGGGCTGTGATGTATAGAATAGTCTTACCCACTCTCTACATAGGCTTTCTAAGGACTTTAAAGGGGCTGGACTTCAAGATTGTCAAATGGCACACATGTTGATTGGATGTTCATCCAAGTGGGCCGGCATAACATTGCAATAGAAGCATTACTATATGAACTAATTTAACCCTTTCAGAGATGGGTTGAAAACAAAAAAAAAGGTACACGTATACTTTTCAATGGCAAAGATTACATTTATGGCATTTGATTAGTTAAAGTTTGCCATCACTTTAAGCATAATATGAAATTTAAGAGCTTTTTCAGTTTACTTTTATCAAATCTGCTTTGTTTTATTGGTATATTTTGTTAAAAACGTACCTAGGTATGCTCAGGAACAGCAATGCTGATTGGTGGCAGTACATATACGCCTCTTGTCATTGGCTAACCAGAGGTGTTCAGCTAGCTCCTAGTAGCAGATTGCTGCTCTTTCAATAAAGGCTACCAAGGAACTGAAGAAAATTTAATAATATAAATAAATTTGAAATTTATTTAAAACCATATGCCTCTTTCTGAATCTTAAAAAAAAAAATGGATTTCATGTCC
The DNA here is from genome assembly GCF_027579735.1 of Bombina bombina. NCBI lineage: Eukaryota > Metazoa > Chordata > Amphibia > Anura > Bombinatoridae > Bombina > Bombina bombina. The sequence goes on along the minus strand of NC_069499.1, from coordinate 798,580,887 downwards.
ATTTAACCCCATTAGTGCCATGCATTTCAGAAAAAAACTTGCCCAAAGTACCAGAGAATTTTTAGCATTTTTGCTATCACTCAGTGTAAACAGAAATAGAGCCTTTTGTTGTTGTTTTCAACTTTCAATTCAGTTTCAACTAGCTACTTATTCACAGAATTCTGAAATTATTGTAAAATGACCCAAAAAAGTAAAAAAATATATATAAAAAGATTATCACATTCCACAAAAATGTGTAGGCTTCTAACTGTATTACAAAATCAAAAAATTTGTTCATTGGCATCCTCTGATTCAGCGAAGACCAAACATGTATATATTTTATATTATTTTTGATAATTTTAAGGTCTTTTTCTGAAGCTATGTCTAAAATGATGCAATGGGCTAACTCTAATTTGGTACAGCAGAACTGCCCAAATTCTCAAAATTAAACCCCAAAAGTATATACCGTAAATTTCTAAAGTAGACAACCCATGGTATTGATCTATGCCCATTTTGGTATATTTGATGCCACTATTTTGCTGCCAGATACAAGAAATAAAAAAAACATTTTTGCAAACTTTGGGTTTGTCACTGAAATTATTTTCACACAACTACTGCATTCATAAGACAAATGGTTGTAAAAGCTTTGGTCCCCTTTGTTCATAGATAGCAGGAATGCACAGCTTTGCAATTAGTTTTGATCAATTAGGAGGCTACTATTTGCAGCTGCGCATCACATTTCTGAAATTCCTGGCAGTGAAAGGGTTAATTAGTTAGCTTGTAAGGTTAATTTTTGCTGTAGTGTAGATATTACCCTTCCACCTGACACCTCCCACCCCCTAATCCCTAACTGATCCCTCCCAAACACCTCTCTGTCTGCCAGTAACAAATTAACATTTTTTAATTTTTATTTTATTAATTTATTTTTACTGTAGTGTAGTGGCCCCTCTCACCCTACAAGATTCACTTTTTCTGTAGTGTAGGGTCCCCCCCCCCCTTTAGCCTAGTTTGCTCCATATCGTAGGGACCCATCCCTCCCTCTCTCTTCACATTGATCTTTCGGTAGTGTATGGGAACCCCACACCTCCCTCCTACCTACTTCGCTGGGCCGATCCACCAGCCTCCCTCCCACCACTCACACTCAGCACCAATGATGATCATTACAGAGAGCGACACAAACAGTGTCCCTCTCTTTAACGATCAGCTATCTGCCTTCATATAGTAAGGGTGTACGATCACCGCTCACTTACTATTTTAAGGCAGATGCCTTCTGCCCCCAGCAGCAGTCTCCACTGTCTAAGCTCACAGTGGAGACCGCAGCATGTGCTACAGTGTTGGACATAGGTACTACTTTAACATAGTACGCTGGAAAAAGTACCGTGTGACGTAGTACCTACGGCAAAATGTTGTAAGGCTTCATGTGACAAATAACAAGCTAGGTTTTTAGGTTTACCTTGGATGAGAACTAGTTAGTTAGTGGCTGATTGTGTCACCAGTGATATATTTCAGACATCTTGAAGATATGACCTGTTAATGGGCCCTTTTGATGATGATGATGATGATGATTCGCCAGTACCTATAATCAGCATGCAGTACTCATATAACCAAAATAAACAAAGCTTTGTCAAAAAAGTAACTATTGCAACCTTTCATTACTGTAAGCAAAATGACTTTGTACTGTATGTGTCCCTATATTTATTGAACTGCTGAAAATACCTCAGCAACATTGTATATAGTTCTATTAGTAATGACCTAGTTTTCTTTTGTCTATCATAGGTGGAGCTGGAGAGCGTCTTTTGATGCCTGGAACAGGGTTCCTAACCTTGGGTGCAGCAGGGGCGCTGGCATTCTCTCAGGTGGTGCGTGAAGAATATCCTGATGTCCCCTGCAAACTAAATGAGGTTTGTAACAGTGAGAAACAAAAATGGTTGCTCATCAACAAAAGAAAGAAAGAGAGAACTGTCCATTCTTAGCTCTGACTCACTAACTTAAAGGGACTGTATATTAAAGAAAAAAATCAAAATAATTTTTTTGAGTCCCTCTTTTTATCTCTAGGTGAAGATTAACATGGGAGTGGCTACCCCAGATAGACTTGGACCTGGCTATGTGAGTCACCTGGAGGTTGGGGAAGCCGTGGCATCATTGGTGGAGAAGAGAAGGGTGTCACACACTACATTATGCGCTAATTCCACAGCCGACCTCAAAACACTTATCTTAGAAGGAAAGCTATGAGCTTTTGGGCACCCAGTGCTCCCTTGTGTACATGACTACAGTCTTGCAATACGCCCCTTACATTCTCTCACACAATAATACATTCATTCAAAAAAATTAATATATCCATTACTAGCTTATTATCAGCATCCATAATAAAAAAATAAATAGGTACTTGTAAAATTTGTTATTCGGATATTCGCCTATCAAATGAATTATAAATATGACTGCAGGTAGCAGCATTCGGCTATTTTCAGTGCCGGAATATATTAGTGTTGAAGTGCAACACACAAAGATCTGGTTTTCTACATTAACACTAATATATTCGGAAAAAAAGTTGAATGCTGCTACCTGTGGCCATATTTGGTATTTGTTTGACAAACGAATATCCGAATAACGACTTTTGCACATACCTATAAAGTGCCCATATCGTGACCATACTTAGGACTGTGATATTCCTTCCTTTAAACAGAATCTTTCCTCTAATAACGTAACATAATTGACACTTGTGTTACACTGATGCTCACAGTACTAAACTTCTATATTACGGTTTTCCCATCCAAGTATGGAGTCCATGAATTTCCCCTCCCCAGTTATGATATCAAAATCACTCCTCTACAGGTCACCATATACAGATAAAGAGCTCCCTTCACTGCAATTGCCTCATTACAGCTCTCTTTGTGTGGATTCCATCTTTATGTTTCTGGGTATGTATTATGTTGTGGCACTTTAATTGCTAAAAGATTTGCTAGTAGAAATCTCATGGAGAAGTATACATTTTAGATTTGATTAATAACAATTCTAAACTGTGTTCATGTCCCTGCACAGTATAATGTATCCTGTTAATGAACATTTAAACACCTGTGTCCTACAAGAACGCTAAGACTACCTAGCAAAAAGCAGAATTCCTAATTCCTGTGTCAGGTTCCTAAGCAGGGAGGCAAAACTTCTAAGCACCAACCCACTTTCACACCTTCTTTTTGGGTAGCATACTCATTTTTCCTGCAATATCACATTGCTCTTAAGCCTAAGGGGCCGATTTATCATCGGTCTATCTGACATGATCCGCTGTAGCGATCATATCCGCCAGACATCGATAAATGCCGACAGCATACGCTGTCGGCATTTATCATTGCACAAGCAGTTCTGGTGAACTGCTTGTGCAAGGTCGCCCCCTGCAGATTTGCGACTAATCGGGGGTGTCAATCAACCCGATCGTATTCGATCAGGCGGATTGATGTCCGCAGCCTCAGAGACAGTAGACGAGTTAAGGTGCAGCGGTCTTAAGACCGCTGCTTCTTAACTCCTGTTTCCAGCGAACCTGAAGGCTCGCGCAGAAACGGGTATACGGCCCCATTCGGGCCGTGGTAATGATTTATCAATGTCTGACAGACATCGCTGAATGCCGACAGCATTATCATTGCACAAGCAATTCTGGTGAACTACTTGTGCAATGACGCCCTCTGCAGATTCGTGGCCAATCATCCACTAGCAGGTGGTGTCAATCAACCCGATCGTACACGATTGGGCGGATTGATGTCCGCCGCCTCAGAGGAGGTGCATGAGTTAAGGAGCAGCGGTCTTAAGACTGCTGCTTATTAATTCCTGTTTCCCGCGAGCCTGAAGCCTTGCACGGAAACAGATGCATTGGGGCCGATTGACTGTTTGATAAAATCGTTCCCTTAGTCTAAATTGCTGATGCTAGTAATAAATACTAGTAGAAAATCTGTCATGTAGAAAACTAACTTCATGTTCTTGTTATTATCTCTCATGCGTCTGTATACAGCTACAGCTTAAAAAAAAATCCAATTTACTTCTGTTATCAAATGTAATTAATTATTTTGGTATCCATTTTTGAAAAGCAGGTAATTAGACTCAGAAGCATTCATGTATTTGAATAACTATATGTCAGCAGTTTTGCAAAAATATGATACATTTGCAAGAACACTAGCTGGCATTCCAGTGCTCCAAACATAGAATCTACATACCTAGGTATGCTCTTCAACAAAGAACAGCATGAGAACTAAGCACATTTGATAATAGAAGTAAATTGGAAAATGTTTTAAAATTGTATGCCATACAGAATGCCATATTTAATAAGAAGAAGATAAATTCAGTTCCCCAAATAAAAAATACACAGTGACATATAAGAAACATAAACATTTGGCTGTATACAGTTTGTTAGGCATTAAATGCATGAAGGGAAAGGTATCTGAGAGGGTAATATGAAGTTAATTTATGCTCCTTTGTCCTAATCTTCAATATTGCGGAGTGCTCCTTTATGTGTACCTTTGATGCATGTTTTAATAAAGTTTTACAAAAAAAATTGCAGGTATTGTATTAGTGTAGCTGTCCATTTTTTTATTAAAAAATAATAAAAAAAGGTTATATTACCACTTCTCTCATTGAATAAAAAAGTTTTATTTCATGGACATGTCCCCATTGTGTCCCCAAATGTTGCAATCCTAGTGGAGAATTAAAATAAAAGAGAGCTATTGCTTTTTTATTCATTTTCGAAGACAATTAAAGGGATACTAAACCCATTTTTTTTCTTTCATAATTCAGATAGAGCATGAGATTTTAAGCACCTTTCTAATTTACTCCTATTATCAATTTTTCTTTGTTCTCATGCTATCTTGATTTGAAAAAGCAGTACTGTAAGCTTTAGAGCCAGACCATTTTTTGTTCAGCACATGAGTAGCACTTGCTGATTTGTGGCTAAATGTAGCAAACCAATCAGCAGCTCTACCAAGGTGCTAAACTAAAACATGGGCCGGCTCCTAACCTTTTATTACTGCTTTTTCAAATCAAGATAACATGAGAACAAAGAAAAATTGATAATAGGAGTAAATTAGAAAGTTGCTTAAAATTGCATGCTCTATCTGAATCATGAAAGAAAACATGTGGGGTTAGTACCCCTTTAAAGGAATTTACAGAATACTCCTGTCAAATTTGGACCCTATATATAAGGGACTTTTATACTGAACTACATTGTTCTTGTTTTATATTGCATCTGGCTATTTAAATTATTGCTCATTATGGGCATGAGGTTTTAATCAGCTTGCTGTTTGGCAGTGCGCAAAGTAAGAAAAAGGTGCCAGCAATATCTCTTTGCGTGCAGCATCTTTTAATCAGGCTGGGATCTCAGCCACGCAGAGGATCAGCAACTGCAACAGGCTTCCTCTGCTGACGAAGGTTATGAAAATTAGAAACAGCTTTATTTAACCCATGTTTCATTTTCTACACCATATAGGTTAGAGTTTGTTTCTAATAGCTACAGTTACTCCGTCTCATGGATGTTGATCATTGTATCTATATATGGATATGCATGTACTTCAGAAGAAAACCTTGAAAATATTGTACAAGTTACTCATTGTTGTGTCTGTTGCCACATACTATCACAACACTTTGGGCCCGATTACGAGTGGAGCGCAAATAGTTACGCACAAGCAAAAAGGTGATTATTGCGGGAGATTGCGCTTGTCGGATTTACCGCCTGTATGACAAGTTGAAAGTAAACGCGATCTCTTGAGTGCAGTCGCAATTTACACTAAATGGTTACTGCATCCTCAAAACACATAAAAAATACAATACAAAGTATAGTTACACTCATAATAACCATTTAATAAAAAAATATTCAAAAAAAATTATTGCACCCAAAAGTTATAAGGGCTCAAAGATATGAGGTTTCAGGAAAAAAGGCAGACAAAGGGCTTTAACATTAAGATACATACATATACATGTCTAAAGATGTATATTATATATATATATATATATATATATATATATATATATATATATATATGTGTGTGTCTATATGTGTGTATTTATGTATTTTAGATGTGCATTTATGTATTTACAGACAAATATAGACATATAAATACATATTGGACAGAAAGAGAAAACAAATACAGACAAAGGAATGGGAGTGAATTTTTTTTATATATGTACTGTATATACAAAATGGATTTATATATATAAAACTGAACCACAAGCCTCTACAAAAATAGTTAAAAAAGAAGAAATTATGCAGCTTAACCCCAGAAAAGATGTCAGTTTAAGAAAAAACTATTTTAGAAAAGTATAATCTTTTAAAAAGTGTATATGAAGGAAAGAGAACAAGCCTACTCACAAGATCTGACCTCAATCCTATGAGGTAAGTGGACGGCACTAGTGGATAGCACTCTTAGGGCTAGATTTATGAACGCTGAGGCGTACGGGGGCGCGTATACTCGCCCCTGTACGCCTCAGCTCGCCTGTTGCGGGGCAAAATTACCCGCAGGTAATTAACATTGCACATGAGCGCAATTTTGCGCTCGCGTGCAATCCCGCCCCCTGCCCACGCACAGCCAATCACGCGCAGGCAGGAGCTGTAAATCTCCTCGGTCGGACTCGACCGAGGAGATTGAATTTCGCCACAATAGAGGTGGCGTAGATGTTAGGGAAGCAGCGGTCTGGTGACCGCTGCTTGATAAATCCCGGCGAGCAAGTTCTTGAGAGAACTTGCTGCCGTAGGGGCTTAATAAATCTAGCCCTTAGTGTGCACTTTTGGCAACTCTTGACTCCAAGGCTCCGTTTTGGATGTACGATCCCTCTGGTGCTTTTTGCAGTATGGTAAACTTCCAGGACGTTTGTGACTCCAGGATCTTGTTTTCTCCTATGGAATTATCTGCAACAATATAGGATCCCTCCTGCGCCTCTTGCAATATGGTAGACTTACAGATCTCACCCTCACAAGCAGATGTAGGAATATATCATTAGATCAGCTTTTAACCCATTCCTCACTTCTGTCACAAGAAAATATGTAATTGAAAACTGTTTATGTAGAGCAACAATTCTTTTTTTCAGATCCTCAGAGAGTTCTTTGTCATGATTTTCCATGTTGAACTTCCAGTGACCAGTATGAGAGAGTGTGACAACACCATATTTAACACACCTGCTCCCCATTCACACCTGAGACCTTGTAACACTAACGAGTCACATGACACCGGGGAGGGAAAATGGCTATTTGGACATTTCCACTTAGGGGTGTACTCACTTTGTGAGGGGTGTACTCACTTTTGTGGGATACTGTATATCTGTATATCTATACCTATATATAATCATGTATATATATATATATATATATATATATATATACATACATATATATTGTACCAAAATACCATCAGATATATATATAGAAATATATATATTTAAGAATAAATAGAACATAATCTGCTATGTGAAGAACATTGGAATGTGAAAGATTTTCATGTAGGATTAGTGCACATGAGAATATGCAATCGGGTTTGCGCGCAAGTTAGGTGACATGTGGGAATACGTGAACACGAATGCGATATTCTATGTTCAGCTTTTTGCACTCGTCGGATTAGAGCGAAAGCGAATACAGTTTAATTTCAACTCATAATATGTGTGCAACCTGACGAGGGCAAAAAGTTTACTTCTAGAGCAGTTAAGTCGGAGTGTTAAATAGCAATGCACTTGTAATCTGGCCCATTGTTGCAGTCACGTTTATTTTCAACTTGTAATACCAGCAGTAAACCCAACAAGAGCAAACACTCGCGATAAACCCCTTATCGCTTGTGCGCAAACATTTTGCGCTCCACTCGTAATCTGGCCCAATATCATTGATCTGTGAATGTGCACTGCTTCTGTTACACGGTGGGAGAATACTTAAATTCTAAGATGGCAACGCTCAGTGTGAAGAGGCAAAGATTCAGTAGTAAATACAGGTACAAATCTCCAAATCTGCAATTCCAAAATCCAAACTTCAAACTTATTCTAAAATCCAAACTTCTAATTTAATATATATATACAGGGAGTGCAGAATTATTAGGCAAGTTGTATTTTTGAGGATTAATTTTATTATTGAACAACAACCATGTTCTCAATGAACCCAAAAAACTCATTAATATCAAAGCTGAATAGTTTTGGAAGTAGTTTTTAAGTTTGTTTTTAGTTTTAGCTATTTTAGGGGGATATCTGTGTGTGCAGGTGACTATTACTGTGCATAATTATTAGGCAACTTAACAAAAAACAAATATATACCCATTTAAATTATTTATTTTTACCAGTGAAACCAATATAACATCTCAACATTCACAAATATACATTTCTGACATTCAAAAACAAAACAAAAACAAATCAGTGACCAATATAGCCACCTTTCTTTGCAAGGACACTCAAAAGCCTGCCATCCATGGATTCTGTCAGTGTTTTGATCTGTTCACCATCAACATTGCGTGCAGCAGCAACCACAGCCTCCCAGACACTGTTCAGAGAGGTGTACTGTTTTCCCTCCTTGTAAATCTCACATTTGATGATGGACCACAGGTTCTCAATGGGGTTCAGATCAGGTGAACAAGGAGGCCATGTCATTAGATTTTCTTCTTTTATACCCTTTCTTGCCAGCCACGCTGTGGAGTACTTGGACGCGTGTGATGGAGCATTGTCCTGCATGAAAATCATGTTTTTCTTCAAGGATGCAGACTTCTTCCTGTACCACTGCTTGAAGAAGGTGTCTTCCAGAAACTGGCAGTAGGACTGGGAGTTGAGCTTGACTCCATCCTCAACCCGAAAAGGCCCCACAAGCTCATCTTTGATGATACCAGCCCAAACCAGTACTCCACCTCCACCTTGCTGGCGTCTGAGTCGGACTGGAGCTCTCTGCCCTTTACCAATCCAGCCACGGGCCCATCCATCTGGCCCATCAAGACTCACTCTCATTTCATCAGTCCATAAAACCTTAGAAAAATCAGTCTTGAGATATTTCTTGGCCCAGTCTTGACGTTTCAGCTTGTGTGTCTTGTTCAGTGGTGGTCGTCTTTCAGCCTTTCTTACCTTGGCCATGTCTCTGAGTATTGCACACCTTGTGCTTTTGGGCACTCCAGTGATGTTGCAGCTCTGAAATATGGCCAAACTGGTGGCAAGTGGCATCTTGGCAGCTGCACGCTTGACTTTTCTCAGTTCATGGGCAGTTATTTTGCGCCTTGGTTTTTCCACACGCTTCTTGCGACCCTGTTGACTATTTTGAATTAAACGCTTGATTGTTCGATGATCACGCTTCAGAAGCTTTGCAATTTTAAGAGTGCTGCATCCCTCTGCAAGATATCTCACTATTTTTGACTTTTCTGAGCCTGTCAAGTCCTTCTTTTGACCCATTTTGCCAAAGGAAAGGAAGTTGCCTAATAATTATGCACACCTGATATAGGGTGTTGATGTCATTAGACCACACCCCTTCTCATTACAGAGATGCACATCACCTAATATGCTTAATTGGTAGTAGGCTTTCGAGCCTATACAGCTTGGAGTAAGACAACATGCATAAAGAGGATGATGTGGTCAAAATACTCATTTGCCTAATAATTCTGCACTCCCTGTACTTTTTTTCCCCCTGCGTGTCAAAAACTTTTCTGCTTGTGTCTTTTGTTTGATTTATGTGTTGTGAAATGCAAATAATAGTCTATATTTATTTAAAACAACAATGCGATTAAATTACTGTACTATCTGTCTTAGGGTACTATGCATATATACAAAAGTATTACAACTGATATAAAACTACCTTTAGGCTGTATTATGATATGTAAATATTTCCTAAATAACATAATATATGGTTGTTTACACTTGGGGGTAGATTTAATCATGTCCGCCCTGCATCTCTAAATGCAGACAGCATACGCTGTTGGCATTTAACATTGCACAAGCATTTCACAAGAAATGATTGTGCAATGCCGCCCCTTGCCCATTCACTGCAGACAAGTTAAGGAGCAGCGGTCTTAAGACGGCTTCTTCTTAACTCCTGTTTCCTGCAAGCCAGAAGGCTCACGTGGAAAAAGCAGCATCCACTGCTTAATAAATATACCCCTTGGTCTCCTCTCCCATTCTGCATATGCAAATATACGAATATTCCAAAATCCAAACCTTTTCCAGTCCCAAGCAGTTTGGATAAAGGGTTTTCTAGCTGTATTTGTAAAGGGTTAAAATAAGAGAATGGCTTTGAAGAGAGCTGCAGGGAGTAGTCACAATGCTACTGTAGTTGCACCCAGCAGTTTAGTGTCCGTTTAAAGGGACATTAAACACTAAATGCATTTTATACGCATAATGTACGTCATTTACTATGAAAATTAGTTTCTATACAGATTGTTTGATGTGTTACAAAACATAATCCAATTTTAGATTTATAAACCAAACAATGGGCTAGATTATAAGTGGAGCATCATTTTAATGGGATAAATTTGCCCGTCTACGGGCACACGTTAAATAACCAGCCATTACAAGTGGCTGGGTAATGCTCCTGCGAGCTTGTGCTCACTGCTTTCACTTCATTAATGAGAGATCAGGCCTCAGGTTAATCATAAAAAGTTGCCCCATTTGCCCCCCAAATAAAGTGGACAGTTCTTTTGAATAAATAAAAAATATGAGCATTTTATTTTTTTTTATAAAAAAAATGCACAAAGCAGTTATAAGGGGTTAAAGTGAGGGAATATGGTGTCTTAGAAAAAGAAACTGAAATTGCCTTTACATAGAAGTGAACGGGTACTGTGTTTTTACTGTAAATATATATGTATATTCTTATATGCATATATATTTACGTGTTAATATGTGTATATACACATATAAACACATAAATATATACTGTATGTATATATTTATATACATATATATTTTTATTTTTGCTGCCCAATGCTGCAGGAATTGCCCCCTGTGCTAGGTGCTGTGCCGTGTCTCACAGCATGAAAACGACTCTCCCATTGGAGCCTATGGAAGCGAGCTCACGTAAGCTCAAGGCTTCTAGGCCAGGTCGTGTTCGCATTGCGCCTGACTTGTAATACCAGCGCACATTTACGTGCACTGGTATTATTGAGTGGAGCGCAAATATCGCACTCGCAAAAGCACAATATTGCGCTCCACTCATAATCTAGGCCTATATATATTATGTAAACACCTATATTGAAAATATGCCACCTCCACACTGCTAAGATTCTAAGTTCTAATGTGGCAAGTCCTTTACATTCCTATGGTAGCCACATCACATGTCGTCTACTCTATACGACGAGGGTAAGCCCATATTTTTTGCAAGACTGGCGAGTAGGAAATTAAATTTTTTCCATTGGACACAGTGATCCTTTTGATCATCAGACCCTAAATGTGCTCCTTTAAAGCCTACATTGGTATTATGTGCTATTGATAAAAAGAAAGGTAACATACTGCATCTACATATTTACACCACTGGGGGTTGTCATATAGAGTTAGCATTAGACATCGGTAAACAAAGCTCTTGCTCTTTATGAGAGAGGAACAGAGATAGAGGAGTGAGAATGCAAGAGGAAAAGAGAGGAAAGAAACACAGGCAGAAAGAGGAAAGAAGACACACGACTAAAGAAAAGACTGAAATGAAATTGTCAGAAAAAGAGAATGACAAAATAAAGGAAGGGAATCAGGAGGGATTGAAAAGGGAAATAGTGGCAATAAGAATAGCAGTTGTGAAAAAAGGTTGACATTTGAATCTAAATAATAATGCACCTTCTAAAACTGCTAAATGAAGGGGTTTCTGGGGTATATAATCTGCATTTTGTATATGAAGATCTTTTGTTCACTACTCAGTACGTTTTTTTAAATAACTTAAATAAATTAGCCCAACTTCTGCCTTTGTTAAGCTAAATGAATAAATAAAGCAGCAGGAATTCAAACTGGCACAATATTATTTAGAAAAATGTTGGGTGGTTACTAAAAATAATTTTCATACTCTAAGTTCTTGCCAGTGGCTTGTCTTTAAGAATGCTCTGAATCCCCCCCCCCCCCCTTCGTTGAGGGACATGGAATCATTCTTTATAATGCTGTTTCTGTTTATCTTTTACAGTTAAACGTAATTTAGAACCAGGTTTTTAAGCTGATGGCTCATGCAGTGCACAAGGGCAGTCTGCTGAGACTTCTAATGAGTGCTTCCTCTATTTTCTACTGGAGTTATCCCTCATCCAGTAATTTGAATGTATATTCTTCATCCCAAGTCATCCTCCTAGTATCTTATGGCTGAGGGAGAAAGGGAGAGATCTTCAGATGCAGAGCCTACAATGGCCTAGTTTCCATTGAGGTGGTAAATTGTGTAAACTGGTGATAAAAACATTTATCTCCATTAAAGTCAAAGAAGAATTTTTATGTTACCACCAGTTTCCACAATATACCACATCAATGTAAACTAGCCCAAAGTTGGGGAAGGAACAAAAAAGACAGAGAGAGATCATCAGTCATTGGGGTATATTTATTAAGAAGCGTATGCTGCTGTTGGAAACATAAGTAAAGAAGCAGCGTTTGATTTTCGGGGACAGTCCCCAGATTGAGGAGACTCTCCCCGTACAAATTCTGTCCCCGGGAAGACGGTCCACCGTGAGGCAGGTAGGCGCACATCTTTTGTTTCTCCAGCTAACACACAATAATTTTTAATGTACGCACAGTCAACAGTTACGAAGTTCCTGTGCGCTGTAATGTAACAGTTTTATCTGCACTATTGACAAAGTGCGGGAACCCTGAGTAGGTAGCAGTTGAAATAGCGCAGATAATTTAAAAAAAAGTTAAACCCTGGTCTTTTTTTTATCCTGCATGATTTTTTTCTTTTACCTTTAGTCCCTGCTGTAGGATGCCAGGGATTAATAATATTTAACTAGTGTTTGCAAGGCGGGAGTGCAGCAGTTTAGGGGTTAATATGTTTATTATAGTGGCGGCGGTGTCCGGAGTGGCAGATTAGGGGCCAATAATATAATGTAGGTGTCGGCGATGTCGGGGGCGGCAGATTAGGGGTTAATAAGTGTAAGATTAGGGGCGTTTAGACTCGGGGTTCATGTTAGGGTGTTAGGTGTAAACATAAATGTTGTTTCCCCATAGGAATCAATGGGGCTGCGTTATGGAGCTTTACGCTGCTTTTTTACATGTGTAAGACTTTTTTTCAGCCGGCTCTCCCCATTGATGTCTATGGGTAAATCGTGCACGAGCACGTAAAAACAGCTCACCACATCTTTCAGCGGCGCTGGTATTGGAGTGCGATATGGAGCACAGTTTTGCTTTATGCTCACTTTTTGCTTGATAACGCCGGGTTTTTATAAACCTGTAATACCAGCGCTGAAGGGAACTGAGCGCTAACAATAATGTGCAAGTTAGTACCGCGCCCCTCATAACGCAAAACTCGTAATCTAGCCGATTGTTAGCAAAAAAAAAAAAAAAAGAAGCTATTCCTGCTTTACCAACATTGAAACAACACAACCCCAGAAAGATCAGAATCAACCCCATAGTTATTTTAAAACAATAGCACAATAATACAGTGCTCTCACACACGAGTGTCATTTACAGAACCTTAACTTGGTCTCAGTGGGTCATTACTTCACTATTATTTTGGTCTCTATGTATGAAGCAGTGTTAGCTACGCCGGAACCCTTAGACCGCTGCTCTTACACTCTTCTCCACCTTGCCGTGAAGGCAAGCAGACAACTTCTCAAGTTGAGAAGCTTATACGTTCGCCTTAGAACACATGTGGACCTTTCACTGCATTTCAACATACAAACAGGGCAGTTTTGGAGTTAACAGCACATTGTTTGTGTTGTAAAGATTTATTTTTATTTAGTCCTAATCTTATTGTGTGATTGTAGACTCTTTATGTTGAGGTAATATTCACACAAAATAGCATTTAATTTGTATCTGCTTTTTACAATATTTTATTTATTTATTGTTAATAACCCTTGTGTAATGATATGATGAAGCGCTATAAGAATGTGTCTTTTCCTTCTAGATTATTATTATAATTTATTTGCAGCATTATTTCAATACACATCACAAATGTTGTTAAAGGGAGTCAGGGCCACATTTAGCATTTATAAGGCCCTGGGCAAGTCAAATTTTTGGGGCCCCTCAGCTTAGTGCACTTATTCTCATGCCCCTGTATACACTGCCCTGTATGGCCCAACCCTATTTCTACATACAGTGTTACCTGTATAAAGATTAACACTAAAGATTACACCTAATGATAACATAAATACGTCTTTGTAAACTAAATACAGAATGTACATTGCACCGTCTCCTAACCTCATCCCTGACATTATGGGGTCCCCCAAAGCATGGGGCCTGGGCGAGTACCTCTCTTGCCCAAAGGACAGGCCTGAAGGAAGTAGTCTCTCCCCATATATTTTATTCTCGATTAGATAACAAAGGAAAACTATAACTGTTATTGTTAGGTATTGTAACAGAAGACATCTCCATGTCTTTACAATAGTATCTCAAGGAAGTTCTAAATAGTTTGTGCCCCATCCAGCTGCTGTTTCAAATTATAACAAAAAAAGCAATCTTTTTGGCTCAAACTTGGCCCAAAATGAATGGCTATTGGATACAGACTTCTTAACAGGATATTAACTTATCCATTAGTTCTTTGAATGTCTGTTTTTTAACTTTTAGTGCTTTTTCTCTGGAAGATTGCTCTTCAGCTAAAGTTCTGACTCTTTGAGGCTCTAGGTAGATTTTGTCCATGATTTAAAAATGCCCTTAATCCTAGGATATACAGCTTCTGCAACATCACCCTTTTAAAACCTATGCACAAGGCATCTTTAAAATGAACTTAAAGTTTTATTTTGCACGTGGCTTTATCCACAAGGTGACAGATTTCGGAACTTTTGTTTCTGTTGCTTTTTATGGGGTTTTTGTCATCGTCATATGCTTTTTTTAAAACTCCTGCAGAAGATATTTTATTGGAACTCTGAATTTAATGATGAATTTGAATTTAGTTTCTTCTTCACAAGCTCAAATGCCCCTCAAATATCATTTGAATGCTACTAGAAATTTCCTGATTATCTTTTCATGCTCCATATTTGTATCAGGAATGGTTGGAAGTTGCAAACATTTAGTTGCCAATTGGATTTGGATTGGTTTGCAATGTTTTTTTTTTTGGCTTATGAGATGAGCTCAACAAGCGGATTCATTTTAAGAGCTAGGCTCATTCCAACAGAGCCACCGCAATGTAAAATTCTTACCATCATAACAACTGTGCAGTCTTCTCTATACACTTGCATGAAGTTCTATCAGATCTGTGTTTGCTTCAGCACAAGCAGTTTTTTATAGAAAAGCCTTAAAAGACTGTACTTCCTCAGACATAGGCAGAAGTATTTTTGTTCTTCCCTTGTCTCCTTCTGATTCGCTTTTGTACTTACCTCCCAGTACCCAATATTGTTCAATTTCACTTTGAAAACCAAACTATAATTCTTCTCATTTGCAGTAGAACCATGTCCTGTTATGCGCAATTTATCTGTTGCACCCTGCCTAGTTTATGCTCTTGTCAGTACCAGATTTCTTTTTCTCTAAATGAGTTCTTGATTGGCTATGTATGAGCTAAGTCAACAGGGGTAGAGAGGTGTAGGGGAAAAGCCCCTTTAGAATTCTGGGAGTGTTTTCTAGCTGCTCCAATAGACGGAGGATATATTACCATAAATATTTAATGTAGTTCTACTTGGAATGTGAAAAGTACAATTAAAAAAATAGTTTATCTACTGATTGATTAATAATGTGCTTCTAAGCACAGGCATTCAAGTATGCATATCTATATACTTTAAAAAAAAAAAAAAATTCCTGTCAAGTCAAAAATAAGTAAAAAATAAACTTTTGTGATTCAGATAGGGTATGTAATTTTTAAACAACTTTCCAATTTACTTTTATCATCAATGTTGCTTTGTTCTCTTGGTATTCTTAGTTGAAAGCTACTTAGGTAGGCTCATATGCTAATTTCTTAACCCTTGAAGGCCGCCTCTAATCTGAATACATTTTGACAGTTTTTCACAACTAGAGGGCGCTAGTTCATGTGTGCCATATAGATAACATTGTGCTCATGCACGTGGCGTTACCTAGGAGTCAGCACTGATTGGCTAAAATGCAAGTCTGTCAAAAGAACTGCAATAAGGGGGCAGTCTGCAGAGGATTAGATACAAGGATTTTAGCAAATTCTGTCCTGTTATAAGGCTAGTTTTTAGATTTGTTCACACATCTGTGTATCATTTGAGGACAGTACATTTGTATTTGAAAATTAACCTAAAACAAACTCTAGCTATGCCACTGTGGCCCTGAAACAAACATCTACTTCTTGCCTGCTATGTGGTGTCTTGACCTGTCTTTCAATTCATGCCCTGTGTTCCTGTTATGCCCCGCCCTGTGTTTCTAATACACCATCATCTAATATATTTGCTGTTACAAAATGAAAATATCCCTGATTTGCAGTGTGTCTGGTAAATGCATAAGATAAGGTTCCCATTTAAATATAAATGCCTTGATTCATTTATCTATGTCTCCCTTGACATCAGCTTGTTCTATTGAGCATTTGGGAATGTACGCTATTCATCAATTTCTTAAATGGCAGTGCATACATATCCAGTACTGGAGTATAAGCTTCCTGACCAAGAGTATTACTGTGTAAATTGAGTTCAAGTGATTATATCTTAAGATTTCCTGTGTGAAGAATAAAATGTGGAACTATATTAAGTCAATATGTAACCCTTCTCCAAAAGCTTTTTAAATTTAGATCAATCCTAGAAGAGATGGGTGGGGTTAGAGAAATCAACAAGGCATTTAACATATAAATACTTTGCTCCAGAGATCCACTTGGCTTGTACAATATGGGAGATAGATGCTTGGTGGCCAAGTTCAGTGTGCATCTCTGGTAATTCAGATGACGGTGTTGTTACCCTGACTCTAGCAAAGCTGTCCTGCAACATATCCTCTAAGATGTGGGGGTTTTAAGATTCTGCCACTTTACCACTAACTTTGACAACGTTTTTTGGTTCATGATGTGCTACTAGCAGATTATACACTGGCGATATAGCTGTAGTGACGTACAGTTAGGTCAGTGGCTGGTGTATCAGAGCTGGCTAAACACACATATGTACCTGACAGACGTTACATTGTTGGATACTTAAAAGTCTGCAGAAACAAAAACATTCAAAGGCACACACAAACAAACAGAAACATTCAAAGGCACACACAAACAAACAGAAACATTCAAAGGCACACACACACAAACAGAAACATTCAAAGGCACACACATACACTCACAGGCACACACAAACAATAAGAAACACTCAAAAGCACACACTCACAGACACAGAAATACTCACACACACTCAAAAATAAACAACTCAGACACACAGCAACACACACACACACATTCAAAGACACAAAAACACTCACAGACAATCAAATAGAAAGACTCAAATACACATGCAGACACAAAGAAACAGAGACTAATAAAAAGAAAAAATAGCTATACTATAAATATAGATGCACAATAATATGCACTCATTGGATTCATAGCAAAATAAGTAAATACATTTTTTTTGTTTATTATTTTTCTACAAATCCAGGAAGTGCCTATCATGGACCTGCATTATGCTTTATAGTTTATTTATACTGCTTTATAGTCTGTTGAGAGTACAGTAACCATTTGGAATATTTTATCATAAGCTTATAATGCCGTTCCAAAGCTTCTTCAAAATATATTTTTACCATTAAACAACACTGCAGCAATATTTGTCAGTGCCCTTAGGCAAAACACTGCACCTTATGGTTCACAACACACAGCTGCCTAGGGATTTTGGGGAGAAGAAACATCTGGTTATTTTTTATTTATTTTTAAACTCCAGTGGAAAATCTGAGGAATGTGATGTTTCATTATAAGTGATGTGGATTTCAGTTAGACAAATGGTTAGAGTATAATTTATTTATTGTGGAAATCGCTTTGTGAGTAAAGCACTCACTTTATTAGAATAAAATGGGAGCACTTTTTCTCTGGAAAAAATTCTTGGAGTTGTTTTAAATGGATGCTCCTTTCTTGAATAAAACTACTTTGTGTTTCCATTGTGTGAAGTCATGTCCTGATCACCATCACAGCTGTAGCAGTCGTCCTTATCAACCCCAATGAACTATAAATCTTCTGAAATCAGTTGTACACAACCCTGCATTTCCTTTTAGTCTCTGTATCAATTTAAATGGTTTAGCTGAAACATGTTAACATTTCTTAATGTAAAAAGGAAAATTATTTCAGAGAAACCTAGGCCTTTAGCTAATTTTATGATCAAATATTTTTTTCCCCCTACACAATTAGTTAAAATAGTAAATACATAGTAAATCATGCCTCTAAAGTAATTGTTAAAATACTATTAGTCTATTTTAAGATAAGATGGCAAGAGATGGTAAATTTCAGACTTTAAGAATGTTGCAATAAAAAAAAATATATTAGTTTGCAAGTAAAACCACATAATTATTTTTTTTAAAATGTATATATATTTTATAATAAAAGGTTTATAATCCTAATTAGTATCTTCTGTTCCTCCGCCCCCCTTCATTTCCTCTGTTGGCTGCACTGTGATATATAAAGCAGTCCCACCCACTCTATACATAGGCTTTCTATGGGCTTTAAAGGGGCTGGACTTCAAACACACATGTTGATTGGATGTTCACTGGAATTGTCATAAAAAGTGCATCCATGTGGGCCGGCATAACATTGTAATAGAAGCATTATTTTATGCACTAATTTAACCCTTTCACAGATTAAAAAAAAAAAAAAAAAAAGGTACACATATACTTTTTTTAATGGCAAAGATTACATTTATGGCATTTGATTATTGAAAGTTTACCATCACTTCAAAAAGATGACAGTATTTTTTAAATAATGGCAGTAGACTGATTCCCTACCACAATTTTCTGAATCTCAGAAATCAAAAGTATAAATAAATACTGTGTTCAGTATAATTATATAGCATTGTTTGAGAGGGCTTTTTAACACAAATGTTATCAAACAAATACATTCTAAGCATAATGGGCTAAATGCTTGTTAAATAAATACCTTACCAAGGCTGTCTCTTCTTAGCACCTTCATATGAGAGCTATCACAGCAGCAGTCAGAACTAAGAGCAGCACATCCCAGTAATGCACTGCCGATCTACCTAGTGGAGTGAGGAAGTGAAAGGCTGACAGCTCTGCCTTCTTAAAGCCATTGCTGCTGTTTGCTCCTCGCAGAAGTTTGTAAAAAAGCAAACAGCAGCCCAAATAGAGCAAGGACTTTTGCTACCCTGCATTACACGCTCCAGCAGCCCTCTACATGGGGAACTGTAGCAAGTGGAACCCAGCTCCGCCCACATAGGACACGCATTGCAGAGCGGCGAGAGGCACTAAAATAAATACTTCTCCTGCTGCTGCAGATATTGCGCTCAAAACAAAAATGGCTGTGCATGCACTATGAAGTGGAAAGGCAGTTGCAGCACTATATTTCTGCCGTCCTAATTTCTTTCTTATATTAGTTCCCGCCCACAGCACAGATTGCTTCTTTTACACTAACACTGTCACGCTCCCCCTTGAGGCAGATATGAGAGCTGCCTCACTTGGAGCTTTTTCCTGATTGGCTAAATCATTAAATGTGACTCCTGACCTAGCAGACAGTGGGCAGCACTCCATACAGCACCTTCTAAGTTTTTGCGCAATCGAGGGAGGCTGGTCTGGTCTCTACCTCTCCCATGTATTTGCAGCTAAGGTCAGAAAACTTATTGTTTTTTTTTCATTTTTATTATACTTAATGACAGGTGAGGCTCTGCCTCCCCTGACTGCATGTCCCTTGGATATAGAATGCATGCCTTGCCTCACTAGTATTACAGTCTAATCACCCAGAAATAAGCAAGCTTATATTGTGTCGACTTTGATGCAAACCTACTATTACATGGCATTTTATATTTGTCTTGTAATTCTTGGAAGAAGTATAAATGTTTTGTGTTCTGGCTTAATTGATGTAAGACAGTTGTTACGACCTTTAAACATAGCCTTTGTAAATGCTGGTAGAAAATGTGGATTTCCCTGAAGAAGTAGATACAATTAAAGTGAAAGTAAATCCTAGCGTTTTACAAACACTAGGATTTACTATTGAAACAAATAAAGGGCACTTTCATTCATGAAGCATAATATACTTCATGTAGAAAGCTCCTTTATTTGATTCAACTGATCGCCGCTCTAAGCTCCTACAACAGCGCATGGCTAAAAAAAATTTCGCTAAGAGGTGACGTTTTCACCTCTTAGCTAATAACCGTGCAGTAAATCCGGCTCCCATGGGCGCCAAGCCGGATTTACCACACGGCTATTGGCTAAGAAGTGAAAACGTCACCTCTTAGCAAAAATTTTTTTTAGCCGTGGGCTGTTGTAGGAGCGAAGAGCAGCGATCGATTGAATCAAATAACGGCGCTTTCTACATGAAGTATCTTATACTTTATGAATGAAAGTGCCCTTTATTTGTTTCAATAGTAAAGCCTAGCGTTTGTAAAACGCTAGGATTTACTTTTACTTTAATTGTCATATCTTTTATAATTCTTTTTTTACATGTTCTATTTTTATGTGGAAGCAATAAAAAAACGTTTTCAATGGAGATAATTGTCTGGTTAGAGGTGTGATCTCTAGTGTGATTGGAAAGCAAAAACAGCTGTTCATTGAAGGATCCTTTAGGAATCGGGTGCAGTGAGATCACAGAGGAACACATTTTGTGATTCACCGGGAAGCAGGGCAACACCAACAGAAAGAACTGTGAGAGTAACCTAAAAATGTGTTCTGGAGGCCATAAGAATTAAAGGCTACTGGACTACTGCATGTGAGTAGGAGACTTTTCCCACATTTAAAAGAACAGTCAAGTCAAAATTAAAAACTTTCATAATTCAGATGAAACACACAATTTTAAACAACATTCCAATTCATTTTCAATAACTAAATATGCAGTGTCTCTATAAGCACACTTTCTGGAGGCATCAGCTCCTACTGAGCATGTGCAAAAATTCACAGCATATAAATATATGCATTTTGTGATTGGCTGATGGCTGTCACATGATGCATTAGGAAGGAAAATGTAACTGACATTTGTCGAAAACCCCCTCCAAAAACTACTACTTACTTGAAATTCAAACTAATTGCTTTGTTTCTTGATTATGTATTTGTTGATTAGGCTATTCTGCTGTGTTTAGTGGTCCTTTAATTTTCTACTGGGACTGTGATCATTTCAGTTACAGAGGTTTCTTTGAAGTTAGGACATGTTTAGCCTAGAGTCTTTTTTTCCCTTTTTTTGTTATAAATGTACCTACCCTGTTTGTCAATAAAGAAATCTAATGAGAAGTCCCTTTCTGATCATATTGTCACCCTCTTCTTCTACCTTCTGTTGGGGAATACATAACCTGCCCCACCTATTTGATTTTTATTTAGCTTTTCAAGTCAGGTGTGTTTTGTTGCAAAAAGACAATGTAAGGCAAGGTTTTCAAGTGGTGGAGGTTCATACTACTTTTTTCAGGGGAGGCTACGCCACCCTCATTCCAGACTCTTCACTAGTTTTCAAACCTGTTTTCAGGCCTCCCTAACAGTCCAGATTTTGAAGATTTCTGAAATAGAACACAGATGAAACATGACTATTTTAAGCGCTTTCACTCATGGTAATCCTGAAAATCTTGCCTGTTAGGGAGGACATGTTTAAAAAATGGAATACTATCTTATATGCATTTCCCATGGTCAAGCATCAAACAAAGATAATGAAAAAGCAGAGCTCCAATACAGGTTGCAATAGGATGTCTGCCACAAGCTGGTGTAATGGAGATGGTTTTTGTGATTGTGGCTTTGTCACACTTTGGTATACATGGTGTCTAGCCCTATGTGATTCTTTACTAGTTTAAAGATCAGTAAAGATTAGTAGATTCACAAGCTTTGTTAGCCATTGTAAATAAGGAGTGGCTGTGGGCTATATACTGAATTCCTAATGTTAAGAATATATGAAAATTCTACATGCATGTTAAGAAAACCACTTTCAAGTTATTTCAGCACATTGTGGAATGAGAATTTCTCTATTTAATTCAGTACAAAAAGAAAAAAAAGAATTATGCGATCCTGGCTTGAATATGTTGAGATAATAGATTCTGTGTCCATGTCCTTTATTATATACTTACTCTCCTGAACATATTTAGCTTATAAACACAAGACAGTAAAATTACCCTCTTCTTTTGCACACTGCCAAAATCATAGGCTGTAACCGATTTTCATTTGCAGACTAAATAAAATATGAACTATGTATTTCATGTCTATACATGGTTCCTGATCAATGTTTGAATTGCAGCACCTATATATTTATTTATATATACACATAATTTGTGTTCTTCATAGCTATACATTTATATACAACCCTTAAGGATTCTAAAATATTGATCTGTGTCTTTCATGTTTTAGGACACTGCCCATCACTGCTATAGATTAAGCCACAGCAAAATTATATTAACCACATTTTCCAAATCCTATAATACCGTACTAGAGTTATTGCACGTGACTTAGCTGACTTATGGCTAACAGAGCCCACAAAATCTTCAGATCATTCAATGGGTAGTGGATGGACAGGATGTTAAACACCATTCAGGATAGGCTAATCTAACAGTATTGTGAAGACCTCTGTCAAAATTAAGATTATAATACAGTCTAATTGTAAACAGACTTGTGATAAAACTCCAGTCCTTGGGGAAAAAAAAAAAAGTTTATATATATATATATATATATATATATATATATATATGTATACTGTATATATACACACACACATATATACAGTATATATATACACACACACACATATACAGTATATATACACACGCATATACAGTATATATACACACACACATACAGTATATATACACACACATATACAGTATATATATACACACACACATACAGTATATATACACACCCATATACAGTATATACACACAAACATATATACAGTATATATACACACACATATATACAGTATATATACACACGCATATACAGTATACATACACACGCATATACAGTATATATACACACGCATATACAGTATATACACACACGCATATACAGTATATATACACACGCATACAGTATATATATATATACACACACATATATACAGTATATATACACACGCATATACAGTATATATACACACACATATACAGTATATACAGGGCTTAAAATTTCAAGTCCTCAACTACTTGCCAGGACAAAATGTAACTCGACACTTCTAATCCCACCCACACCACACCTCCCACCCACACCACTCCTTCCCCCGTCTTTGCACATGTTTAGCCATTGTGAAACATTTTGTAACATTGTTTTTATTTTATACCATAACAAATTAAATAATGCGACATACAGTAATAAATTAACAAAAATACGTTCATAGCAGTTAGAAACATCAACTAGAGGTTCTGGGAAAGACGATAGCTAGAGAGAAAAAGAAAGTTGTTAAACTGACAGAATGCAAAGAGTGCTGACAGTCCTGGAAGGTCATAGCAGACCTGGATATTTTTTTTTTAATTATAATTATCCTCTCTCCCTTCTCGTTCTTAACTATCTTTCTCAACTCCCTCCTCTCTTCAATCTCTCTTTTTACCCTCCCCCTTTCTCTGTCAGGTCTTCTCTTCACATTCCTTCTTTCCCTTCTCTCATATCTTTTCCCTCTTCTTTATACTCCACTCTCTCTTAAAGGGACAGTTTACCTAAAAATGTTATCCCCAATTATCCATTTTACCTGCTGGAATGATTTTAATGGTTTAAAAGTAGCTCCTTTACCTTGATTATGTATTTGTTGTATTCTGCATTTTAAATATATGATTTAGCCTGTGGTATCCTCACCTATACTGAAGATTTCTATACTGGAGTCTATGGTATTGACTATGTAAACAGAGCCAGTAGAAGAAATTACACTCTCAGTAGGGTTCAGGATAGTTTAACATTTTATTACTTATTTGCCATTGTTCTCTATAAGGCCCCGATATTCAAATCATTTCCAGATTGGAGAGAAATTGTAGTTCAGACTTCACAAAGGCTGAACTCGCTGAATTTTCAAAAGAAAAAGGTGGAACTCTCCAGCAATTCGAGATCTCTCTCATTTATGTATGTGAAGCAGAGACAAGCCCAGTGCAATATAGCACTGATGATGTGAGAGTTTTGTTACACTTACATTTCGAAATGTATAGTAATACAAAATACAATGCACAGATTGGGTCCTTTCAGTATTATTGCATTTAAGCTTCCTTATATGTAATTTAATACCTTTAGATTTTAATCTAGCAGTGATATTACACATTCTGATTATGCTTTGAAAGTTTCTGTGTTACTTAACTTAGGATCATACTTTGTCAATTTACAATGGAAAAAATACAAAGTGCAATGTAATTGTGTACAGTTACAGAAAGTGGGAGGGACAGGGCAGTTCCCTAGGCTGAACAGGGGAGTTTCCAAGGTATAGCTAAAAGGGATATGAAACCCCAATTTTTTCTTCCATGATTCAGATAGAGCATGTGATTTTAAACAATTTATTAATTTAGTTCTATTATCATTTTTTCTTTGTTCTCTTGGTATCATTTGTTAAAAACCATGTTTACTAACAGAAAAGTAATATATACTAAAATATAGACAAAAACGAGTTAAATTGTAGTGAAAACTTTTCAGTTTAATTTGGAATTGATGCAAACTGAGCCTTTAAAATAGCCCCCGGTGTTCTCCAGTTATCTTTTCTCTCCATGTGAAATTTTCTATCCCAGAGAGCTTAATTTCTTTTTTATGGAAAACACCTCTCATCCCTCTGGAATTTGCAGGTTACTTCCATTTTCTTAGAAAAATGTGAGTTCTGCCACTGTGAAGTCAGCACTATATTCTCTCTCCAAACTAGATAATGTTAGATTATCTGGCCCATAGAAAGAAATTATGCTCTCTGGGAAACTGAAGTTGACAGTTTTTCAGTTTTAATTTAAATAAAAGACATTCAAAGTGCAATCAGTTTGTAAAAGACACATATATACAACGTATGACCCTACTGTGTTAAGATTACACAGAAACTGTGAGGGCATAATCAGAATTTAAAAAAAAATCACAATCCTAAATACACTGCTGTATACAAATTAAAAAGACAAAATAGAAAGTTTCCATTACAAATAGGTCTCAATAGTGCAAGATCGCTGATCTTAAGAAAATGGAAAACACCACAAATTCCCACAAAACAATAATGGACACTTAGCACATCCGAGCTCCTCGCTTATGAGTTATTCTCATACTTTTGGAATGAAAACTTGACCTTCTTCCAGGAGGTCCAGTTCTACTGGGAATTCCTTAACCACACAAACCCATCTAAACTGCAAGGCACCCCCCAGCCCTCCTCACTTCCCACCTGGGTCCCTCTTTTCTTCTTTCTCTTTCCCTATTCTTCTTCTTCTCTCCCTCTGTCAATTTTTTTACTCATCTCTACCATCTTCTCCCTCCTTTCTTTACTAAAATGGTCTCTTTCATCACTACGACTTATCAGCATTATAAATGTAAACGTACTATTAACTATCCTGTGTTGCAATTTCAACAGTTAGATGAATGCCCTGGAAGGGCAGGGTGTTTTGTAATTCAAATCAAGCCTGTTTTGACTCCACATGCTAACTTGTTAGGTCTTCCTAATACTTTGTAAAGAGACTGATTAGAAAACACAGAAGGGACTACACCACAGATGTTTACTGGGGAAGTTACATTGTTGAGAATCCCTGACTTATCAGGTATATGTGGAAACAGGATATGTATCGCATTAAGCCATTATATGTAGGTACGTTTGCAGCCTTTATGTTTATCTATATTGTACGGTTTACAGTTTTACAATAAAGCTTTTTTTTTTAAAAAAGTGTAAAATTTAAATGTAATAAAATAAATCTGAAGTGTAAATTGATATAAAGTAGAAAGCACAAAGTGATTATGCAGCAGAACTCTCATGTCATGCAGTGCTATATTGCACTGGGCTTGTCTCTCCTTTACATACAGAACTGCAGGAAACACCCCTTAGAGAAGCAAAGCAAATTCTGCTTTTTGAATATTTCACTAGGGATCTTACAGTGCTTTCAAGATCATTTTATAATATCTCACCTGAGTGGAGAGGTTTTGAATATCAGGGTCTAAGTATTGAGCTTTGGTTTACTGACAAATATAAGGAAGCAAGTGTGTGTACACAAAGTGATAGCATAATGAGATATTACCAGCAAGCCCAACCTATTGTAATAAGCTGTGGCTTTAAAGCACAAAACCTGCTGATTCATATACAAACATGAAAATGCAATTTCTCATACATTTTACACTCTGCAGCTGGTATAGCAAGTAATTGAAAATACAATAAAGGGACAGTATACTATAAAATTGTTTTTCCCTTACTGGGTTTTCCCAATTACGTTTTTCTTTTTACTAGCTACAGAGTATAAAATGTATGAGATTTGCTTTTTAAGGTTTATTTATATATATATATATATATATATATATATATATATATATATATATATATATATAAATATATATATATATATATATATATATATAAAAGAAGCTAATGTTGTTTTTGAAGCCACAACCTAATAAAACGGGTTGAACTTGTAGGTATAATCAGATCTCATTACTTTATCACATTGTGTACATATATCTGCTTCTTTATCTGTCCGTAAACCAATCACCAATACTTGGAGAAAACAATGGAAAATTAACATTTTATTACCTAATCTCTTCTATACCCCACTGGTAGTATAATTTCTTCTGCTGGCTGTGTTTACACAGTTTATCTATAGCTTGGACCTAAGGCCACAAACTTTCAGAATAGGTGGTGATACCACAGGCTAAATCAACTATTTAAAATGCCAATATAGGGGTAATGAAAATACTTGAAAACAATTTAATTCACTTCAGCAGGTAAAGTGGATCATTGGAAACAAATTAACGGGGAGAAAATTTTTGAGTAATCTATCCCTTTAAGGGAAAAACTATTTTACAATGTACTGTGCCTTTAACTCTACCTTCTCAACTTTCACTTTTCCTCTGCAATCTCTCTCTGCCCCATTTACCCTCTCAGAAGTAACAGTCTAAGCACTACTGGGGTCCCTACAGTCCTAGAGAAATAACATATCCTTGCACTTTCATGGATAAATAAATAATATACTTTTAGATAATAGTTTTGACACTTAGCCCAAAATGTGTGTTTGTCAGTGCTGCAATAGGAATGTACATTCTGCAAATACAATATGCTAACTTTGCTACTTACAACATGCCACCAGACTTCAGACTCAACATGCACTCACCACTGTTAAAGATATATATATATATATATATATTCACACACACACACACACACACACACACACACATACATACATACATACATAGTGTATATACATACTAAAATCAAAACATACATTTATAGAAGTGGCCCCATCCAACAGCCATGTGTATACTCCAAATAAGTTCACACAAAACATACACCAATTCAGTGTTTGTTACTTTCAGTGATATAAATTAAAATATTTTTCACATTTTTATATTGTGTACATTTGATGCAGAAAGAAAACATTATCTAACAGTTTGCTAAATTGGCAGACAAAGCAAACAGAATTACAGCTCTCATGCAGAATTGGAGATCAATTTAGATAGTTTGGATTCTAGAACAAAGGAAACAATTTAAATTGTTATTATAAGTCATGTCTAAACTGCATAATAATAATAAAATATAATAATAATCTCTCTCATTAGCAAAATACAAATATAGTAATTATACTAAATCACCATTTGTAAAAGTCAGATAAAAGAAAATGCCATGATAATTATTTTACATTTTTATACTATACTCCACCTACCCAACTAAGATTGTGCAATTATTTCAGTTATTTATAACAGGGGTTTGCTTTACTTTTTTAATCACGTTGTGGTATTGAAATCAGCCTGCACCATAACCAATCATTATGGATAATGCTTTCTTTGGGCTACATGATTGCCTATACTGAACATCAGTAATGTAATATAAAAAAAAGTAGTGTTGGTACGGTTGGTAGGAAATATTCAAGGGTCCTTAAACCCTAAAAATATGCTAGACATAATGATATACTCAATGCAAAGAGTATCCTGAGAATAATATACAGATGTATTTTTAAAATACAATTAGTTGCATAAATAATTAAGAAATAAGTGTAAAGTTTTATTTTAACAATGGGTGCCGTAAAGTTGTATAGAAGTTATCTTATGTTAAAAAGAAAAAAAAGGTTCTTCTTTGCAGCAGATCTTACTCAGGTCAGGTTGTAAATGAGCTGAAAAGTAACTCAGAAGATTTAGTGTCCCCTTTAGTATTCAGTATATTACAGAAATCTTGTTTTGCATAAAAGTACGTTATTTTAAGCAATCACCCTGTACCATGTGGTACCCATAAAAAAACACTTTGCCAGTCTTCCTCATACCCCATAGATGGAAGCATCCATGAATGCTGTTCATTAATTATAAGGAAGGAGAGGTTTGCTAGCCTGAAATAAACAATAATAATTTATATATATATAGATAAGGTGCATTTTCAAAAGATATATCTATTCACATGTCCCAAATGTAACAGTCTTTTTAGATGCCAAGCTGCAAGATAGTAGTCAGTAACAATTATACAGTGTCCTTAGTCAATAGGTTGGAGCAGGGAACAAGCTCATGGTCTCCAGGTATACAAGAGCACTCTGTACAGAGGTCAGGCAGTATCCCTCCTCTCCAATCAAATACCTTAAAACAGAGAGGAAATATGTCTGAGAAAAACAATCATGGTATTCAGTTTAATACAATAAAAAAATAACTATTATTAACTTGTAACACAAACAGAGCCAAATTCAATTTAAAGGGACATAATACTCATATGCTAAATCACTTGAAAGTGATGCAGTATAGCTGTTAAAAGCTGACAGGAAAATATCACCTGAACATCTCTATGTAAAAAAGGAAGATATTTTACCTCACAATTTCCTCAGCTCACCAGAGTAAGCGCTGTGTAAAAAGTTATCTTTTAGTTTACTGCCCCCCCCAAAAAAGGAAGAAATGAACAGCAGCCAATCAGCATCAGCAGTGCTGAGGTCATAACTGTTTTACTGTGATCTCATGAGATTTCATAGTAAACTTCCTTTAACTGAATAGGTTAATAGCATGAGTGTGCATGAGGCGCAAGTCATGGGACAGGCATACCGATTTGCTGCTTAAAGTCCTTTACAATGGGGTGTGAATACTTAGGACATTTTGAGGTAAAATATCTTTCTTTTTTACATAGAGATGCTCAGATTAATTTTTCTAGTCAGCTTGTTTAAGTGTTTCAACATTTGGGTATCATGCCCCTTTAACTGTACACTGATTGCATTCACTTTAATAAAGAAAAAATAATAATATGAAATTGAAAATATAAAACATTAGCTATGTGCAAGCAGCTGTGAAATAATAAAATGTTCTATGTGTTTAATCTTTGTAAAGGCATTAAATGCAGACATCCCAACTCTCCCTGAAATTCAGGGAGTATCCCTGATTGTAATAGCGGCTCCCTGATGCCAGCAAATGGAATGCAATCTCCCTGAAACTCTAAGTACCATGATTCAATGTGGCCCAAATCCGGAAAAGTGTTTCTTTAAGGAATGCCTGACGATATAGAACCCTCAAAGCATGCATCAGTAACCAAAAAGCCCCCACTTATTCAAATAAAATAAAAACACAAATACTACCTTATTTACTGCACGTAATTAAACGTTTTATTCTAAAATATTTAAAGGGACACTCAGGTAAAATTAATTTTTCATGATTCAGATATAGCCTGTAATTTTAAACAACTTTCCAATATACTTCCCTTAAAAAAATGTGCACAGTCTTTTATATTTACACTTTTTGAGTCACCAGCTCCTACTGAGCATGTGCAAGAATTCACAGAATATACATATATGCATTTGTGATTGGCTGATGGCTATTACATGGAGTGGAAATATACGTAAGTTTGAATTTTTTAGAAAAAAAAAATCTACTACTTATTTGAAATTCAGACTAAGTGCTATTGCATTGTCTTGTTATCTTGCATTTGTTGATTATGCAAATCTACTGTGTTTACTGGTCCTTTAAGCATGCAACAAGCGTACGATCACTGGAAAATAGGTTTGTTGTATGTGGTTGTGCAATAAAGCTACTTTTTTTTTAATGCGACTTTAGTAGGAAGCTACTTTAATGATAAGTCTCTCTCTTATTTAGGGTTTCAAGGTGTCCAATATATAACTGGGAGTGGGGGGGGTTGCGGCGCAGCAGGTCTGTAAATGCATAGTTAAAATTAATCAGAGAGCAGCAATGCACTACTGTGAGCTAGTTAAAACACATCTGGTGAGCCTCAATGGACCAATCAAAGTTTAAAGGGACGCCGCAAAATAGATTTTTCTTAGGATAAATGTTTTGTAGATGATCCATTTATATAGCCCATAGGGAGTGTTTTTGTAACAATGTATAATTATGCTTATTTTTTTTTAATAACATTGAACTGATTTTCAGACTCCTAACTAAGCCCCAAAGAATTAGATGTATACTGATGTCTACAGATTCCTGCGTGCTCCTGTTTGTATAATGGGTCTTTTCATATGCAGGGGATGGGTGGGGGTCTGCTCACCTAACATCACCAACAGTGTTAAAACTGGGAGCTTCTAAGTACGTTTTTAAAAGGTTTTATACTGGATTTTTAGATCAGTATCTTTGCATATTCTTGTCTATAGTAGTGTCTATTACATGCAGTTATATGACAATAAGTGAATACTGTCCCTTTAACTACAAAGGGCAAACATGCAACAGAAATCTGATCTCACTGCGCCTCCTTTAGTAATTGATACACAGTTATACCTATTGCTCATATGTACTGTAAATCAGACATAGAAGTGAATTGGTTTTCTAAAATTGTACACTGTGTCTGAATCTTGAAATTTTGATTTCCATTATCAAATTTACTTCTTGCTCTTGATATCCTTTGTTAAAAATAAGCTTCTTTCTATGAGAGCATACTGAGGTAGTCTCAGGAGAGTGCATGCATCTTAAAGGGATAGTCTAGTCAAAATGATAAACTTTCATGATTCAGATAGAGCATGCAATTTTAAGCAACTTTCTAATTTACTCCTATTATCAATTTTTCTTCGTTCTCTTGTTATCTTTATTTGAAAAATTAAGAATGTAAGCTTAGGAGCCGGCCCATTTTTGGTTCAAAACCTGGCTAGCTCTTGCTGATTGGTTTCTAAATGTAGCTACCAATAAGCAAGCGCTACCTAGATGCTGAACCACATATGGGCTGGCTCCTAAGCTTACATTCTTGCTTTTTCAAATAAAGATAGCAAGAGAACAAAGACAAAATGATAATAGGAGTAAATTAGAAAGTTGCTTAAAATTGCATGCTCAATCTGAATCAGGAAAATTAAATTTTGGACTTCAATGCCGCAGTAAACACTGGAAAAAGTAGAGGGAGAACATAGAATCACATTAAACACATTCTTTTTTTTATTTCTATATATAGATTTAAATCATCATAAGAAAAACTATTACATACTCACCCTTCATGTAAGAACTCTTCAAGAGCTGCACACTCATACAGCAGCTCTGACAAGTGACTCCTCAGCACTACAAATGCCAAGATAGGTAAGAGATCATCTGCTCCACTGAAAGAGGTCAGAGGTTACACGATTAGCTTATGTAGCAGATCACTGCTGGCATTTTAACCATGAGAACCATATTGTAATTCACTCCCAAGAGAGAGGACGTGAAAGTTTGGATTAATGCATGGACAAAGAATTGGCATAGGTACTGTAGGAAGATCACTAAAGTGCGAGTATTTATGGTGTCTGTGCATGAGAAAATGGCATGTGTCTGGGGTACAAAGCAGCAGTGGTACAATAAAACCTTGCAGTGTATATTGATTTTGCATATCTATTTGATTGATTTCTCTTGAGGAAGATGATTTTGCATGAAGAAGGTGTAAAACTTGCGTTAGCATTATCATTTCGATTTCCTTTCTACAGTTACTGTGTCCAATAATTGCTGTAGAAGGCTAAAAGATTTACTTTTTAATTTATTCTCGTAATAGAGAAATTGTATTTGGAAAAAAAATATTCTCTTTTTTCCCTTTTATATCCAGAAGCACTTTCTGATGAAATGGCTTTGTTGTTAAATAGGAACACTGTCCCTTTAACTATTCCTCTGCTTACTGTACAATAGCACATCTATAAATATATAAGGTACAAAAACAAAAAACAATTGATAGACCCACCTGCCCAGACAGCATAAAAAAGTTTAAGTAATCGGAATACAACATTAAGAGAAACAAAATCAGTATAAAAGTTTCTAGGCTCTGGAATACAAATATTTATAAATTAAGAAGATTCATGATCCTTTTCTCCCTTTGAAGATGCCAGCTAGAAAAGTGAATAAACCGTATGTCCTGCCCTACGTGTTTAAAAGCAAATGTGCATTTTTTAGTCTTTTGTGCAGGTTTTATTTCTGTTGTATTCTAGAAAAGTTGAAGGCATTTTCTTTGGAATTTCACCAAGTCACATAAGTAGACAAATATGCGGTTTTAGTTTAACCGCGCTTGCTCTGTTATTTATTGCCTGCATATATCCCCTTATCTGTGTAGGATGTCTGGGAGTCACTGCTGGATTTATTGGGGAGATATAATAAACTGCTATATGTATTGACCTCCTGATCTCTAGGAGTTAATACATTTTATTCTGTTGCTTGTCTGTTTGGCAGAAGCTAGGACAGGTGAGGGGCCCTTGTGCGCTAGAGCAGCAGTAGGCTATCCGGAGTATCTGGGGTCATTTGTTCCCCATTCTCACATCACTCTCCCCTGCTGTCTGAGGTCAGTGTGAGGCCACTCAAGATGCTGATGTGTCTGGAAGTTTGAATCTTACAATCTCATTATGTGTTGACAGTTGAACCCGAAAGACGCCCCCAGCAACGATAGATGCTGTCTGTGCTCTTGTCTTGGTTTAACCGTCTAGATGTTACTGACATCTTACTTAAACAGGAGCACAAACACCTCTGTGTCTCCTCTCTCGCTGTACGGTCTATCCTCTCCTCATTTTCTTCCTCACTCTGACTTCTCTGTTATTTTACTTCCTGCAGATTTTCATGAGCCAGTTCTCTCTCTTCGTCTACTGCTATTCATTCCACTTTTCTGTTCACAATATAGTACACAAAGCCTGTATTTCTTATACATAGCCCGTATTTCCTATACATAGCCCGTATTTCCTATACATAGCCCGTATTTCCTATACATAGCCCGTATTTCCTATACATAGCCTGTATTCCCTATACATAGCCCGTATTCCCTATACATAGCCCGTATTCCCTATCCATAGCCCGTATTCCCTATACATAGCCCATATTCCCTTATCCATAGCCCATATTCCCTATCCATAGCCCATATTCCCTATACATAGCCCATATTCCCTATACATAGCCCATATTCCCTATCCATAGCCCATATTCCCTATCCATAGCCCGTATTCCCTATACATAGCTTGTATTCCCTATACATAGCCCGTATTCCCTATACATAGCCCGTATTCTCTGTATTCCCTATACATAGCCCGTATTCTCTGTATTCCCTATACATAGCCCGTATTCCCTATACAAAGCCCGTATTCCCTATACAAAGCCTGTATTCCCTATACATAGCCAGTATTCCCTATACATAGCCAGTATTCTCTGTATTCCCTATACATAGCCTGTATTCTCTGTATTCCCTATACATAGCCCGTATTCCCTATACATAGCCCGTATTCCCTATACATAGCCCGTATTCTCTGTATTCCCTATACATAGCCGTATTCTCTGTATTCCCTATACATAGCCCGTATTCTCTGTATTCCCTATACATAGCCCGTATTCTCTGTATTCCCTATACATAGCCCGTATTCTCTGTATTCCCTATACATAGCCCGTATTCTCTGTATTCCCTATACATAGCCCGTATTCTCTGTATTCCCTATACATAGCCCATATTCCCTATACATAGCCCATATTCCCTATACATAGCCCATATTCCCTATACATAGCCCATATTCCCTATACATAGCCCATATTCCCTATCCATAGCCCATATTCCCTATCCATAGCCCGTATTCCCTATACATAGCTCGTATTCCCTATACATAGCTCGTATTCCCTATACATAGCCCGTATTCCCTATACATAGCTCGTATTCCCTATACATAGCCCGTATTCCCTATCCATAGCCCGTATTCCCTATCCATAGCCCGTATTCCCTATACATAGCCCGTATTCCCTATACATAGCCCGTATTCCCTATACATAGCTCGTATTCCCTATCCATAGCCCATATTCCCTATACATAGCCCGTATTCCCTATACATAGCCCGTATTCCCTATCCATAGCCCATATTCCCTATACATAGCCCGTATTCCCTATACATAGCCCGTATTCCCTATACATAGCTCGTATTCCCTATCCATAGCCCGCATTCCCTATCCATAGCCCGTATTCCCTATACATAGCCCGTATTCCCTATCCATAGCCCGTATTCCCTATACATAGCCCGTATTCCCTATACATAGCTCGTATTCCCTATCCATAGCCCATATTCCCTATACATAGCCCGTATTCCCTATACATAGCCCGTATTCCCTATCCATAGCCCATATTCCCTATCCATAGGCCGTATTCCCTATACATAGCTCGTATTCCCTATACATAGCCCATATTCCCTATACATAGCCCGTATTCCCTATACATAGCCCGTATTCCCTATCCATAGCCCATATTCCCTATCCATAGGCCGTATTCCCTATACATAGCTTGTATTCCCTATCCATAGCCCGTATTCCCTATACATAGCCCGTATTCCCTATACATAGCCCGTATTCCCTATCCATAGCCCGTATTCCCTATCCATAGCCCATATTCCCTATACATAGCCCGTATTCCCTATACATAGCTCGTATTCCCTATCCATAGCCCGTATTC
Source organism: Bombina bombina (assembly GCF_027579735.1). Classification (NCBI taxonomy): domain Eukaryota; kingdom Metazoa; phylum Chordata; class Amphibia; order Anura; family Bombinatoridae; genus Bombina; species Bombina bombina. The sequence continues at coordinate 798,545,840 of NC_069499.1, read as the reverse complement.
CCTATCCATAGCCCATATTCCCTATCCATAGCCCGTATTCCCTATCTCTCCTTACATTGTCTGCTCTGTCCCTCTCTCTCTGTGTTCTCCGCGGTCTCCTAGTCTTATACTGTGCACCCTCTTGGCTCTGCCAGACATTTATTTTTAGTCTACTCGCACTCACACCAGTGAGTATCATTCACTGAAGCGCTCTTGTCAAATCTCTAGCTACTTGCTGTCCCTCACCTTCTCTCTCATTACATTATGTCCCTCTCTTCTTCTTGCACTATTATCTATCTCTTGGTCATTTATATGATGTCACTGTACATCTCTAGCTGCCATCTTACCTTCATTTCACACTCCTAGTGTTCCCACAACACAGTAAAGTTTCTAGCGCTCTCCTTACACTGCTCGCTGTGTACTCTTGTAATGCCTAAGCTCAATCAATAATCACTCTGATCGTATTCACTTCGCTCATCAATACCCTGCTAGTATTTTCCCCTTCACATCCCTGTTCTACCATAACACAGCCTGCTCTTTCTGTCTTTGCGCTTTTCCTTGCACGGCAAGGGTCTCACTGTCTGATTTATCTCTGCGGTTCCTGTCTGCTCTCATTCACTGCTCTCCGAGTTTCTCTGCATAGCTCTCTGCTGGCTCTCCCCTTGATCCCCTTGTTCTGTATCTCTTTGCTAATTAGAGCAGACAGCCGTTGTGCTTGGTAGCTGCTTCTCTGCAGACTTAGGCAGCCTCATGTGCTGTGTAGGACAGACCGTGCACTGCACAGGGCTGTCACATCACATCCATCACAAGTGCTCCCTGCGGGCTCCAGATCTGCGCCCAATACCCTAATATATCCAGCAACCTGTACTACTACTGATGGGAAAAAAGGACAAACAGACTCGCATACAGAAAGATGAAAAGAAAAAACACATGAGGAACAGAATACAGAGCACAACAGACAGAATTGTTCTGTAATTTGCTTTCTCCCCTTTAGGTAGCTACAAGTTTCTTAGACTAGACTTTAAAGGGACATTCTAAAGCAAAACACACATCTTCTGATTCATTATAGAATGTACTTTTAGATCACTGACCCTAGATAACTAAGTAGTTACCCCCTGCAAAGGAGATAAAGGTCCTGCACAGCAGCTGCAAATCTGGTTCACAGGGTGTTTCCCTGCTAGAATACTTGTGACTCTTGAACACAACTTTACCTGTGTGCTTAACCCCTTTGCAGGTGCTAAACACAGCGAATTTCAGAATGAAGAAAGCAAAATAAATACTCAAATTAGAACATAATATTTTTTTAAAAAAACTAGAAAGATATTTCAGCTCTCAGGGCTGTTTTACCTGTCCAGAGTGATACTTACATGGCAGAGGTCCCAGGTTTGTCACAGTATTCCCCTGCACACTCGCAGATCACGCGCAGGCTTCTCACTGACAAGCACAGGTAGGTAGTAATAGGTTAGCCGCAGTCTGTACCTGCTTTTACCCCTCCCCACAAAAGACATGGGATTCCACGACCACTAAACACAGCTCCTTACAGTTTTCATCTACAGAAATGTATATATTTTATTGCATAAAGTCCCTGAGATCTTGTCCAAATACCAGTTTATTTGCAGAATAAATTAACCCTTTAAGAGGATAACCTTAAAATGTTCATAGACTCCACAGACGTTGGTGCAGCCAAGAGTAAGCAATTTTACTTTTACCTATTAGCACAGGTAGTCTGTACTTTCTCATATCACATACTAAATAAAACAGTCAGATGCAGAGGGGAGGGAAGATATGGCTGTGCAGAGTAAAAAAAAAACTTTTAAAGCATACATTTAAAGGGATAGTCAAGTATAAATTAAACTGACATTATTCAGATAGGATTTTTAATTTTAATCAACTTTCCAATTTACTTTTATCATCAAATTTGCTTTTTTCTCTTGGTATTCTTACTTTAAACTAAACATAGGTAGGCTCATATGCTAATTTCTAAGCCTTTGAGGGCTGCCTCTTATCACAGGCTTTTTAAATCTCTTTTCAACACAAAGAGACAGAAAGTACACGTGGGCCATATAGATAACACTGTGTTCAGGCACAGGGGGTTATTTAAGAATTAGCACAAAACAATGCTAACTGCAAGACAATAGATAATAAACAGTCACAGTCATGTGATCAGGGGGCTGGAAGAAGGTTCCTAGATACAAGGTAATCACAGAGGTAAAAAGTATATTAATATAACTGTGTTGGTTATGCAAAACTGGGGAATGGGTAATAAAGGGATTATCTATCTTTTTAAACAATAACAATTATATGGTAGACTGTCCCTTTAACTGTATGAATGAAAATGTGTTGGTTTACACTGTCCTGTATAATTGTTCCCCTTAATGTGTTATATCAGCTGTATGATTATAAATATATTTGAAAATGTTCATTTGAGTTTTTTTGTGTGTTTGAAATAGCTGGTTTTGCTCACTGAAACCACCGCCCATTGCTTTCTAAAACATGTGTATTTAAAGGATTCCAAAACTTTGAATTTTTTCATATAATTAAATTATCAAAATCAAATCTACATACATTAACAATCATAACTTACCCACTTGGACTTGAAAACGAGCGTTATTAGCATAATTAAATCATATATTTTATTTGGCAATAAACGTCATAGAAGCCAAACCCCCTTTAACGGTGCCTGCAATGCAAATTTGTGTCTCCAATCACAAAGCGTGTTTGTGCATATCATTAAGGCATTGTTGCGTCACCCGGCGCATGCGCAATAGAATCCTGTGTTTCGCGCATGTGCAGATTGCCGATTTAAAAATCGGCCATATTGATAACTCAGATTATCGTGAATGATTCGGTATTCAAACTACATGTTATAACGGTGGGTTTGGAATTCAATACATTTTTGAAAGTGAATATTCAGTGAACTATAATCTGATATGCAAAGCCTATTATAGGCTATTACAAATAAAGATATCAAAGATGTATATATCGAATTCAGAGAAGTTTTTACAAACGTTTAGTGTCCCTTTAAATGGGCTGAGCCAGCCGGACGATCTTGTCTCACTCTCTATAAACAAAGGCCAATATTTAGCTGCTGACATTTTTTATTATGGATGGGGGGTTCAATGAGCAAAAACAGCTATTTCAATTGCAAAAATAAACCTAAAATAGTCCAATATATTTAATAATTTGCAGCTGGTTGAACATGTCATTGGGAGAACATTAAGGGTGCACTGTAGCTTTAACCTTTTCCTAAAGTCACTGTTACAGGCCAGGCACTCGCTCTCTTACCAATACATTCCATCTTCCTCTGAGGGCTCCTCTGTAAAGGGAGAAGTTTCAGCTCTTCTACAGCTGCTTTGTATGGTTCCTTCACATTATGTGGGTACAGCTTTGGGGGGACCCCCACCACAGATGGAGGAGCAGTTTTGTACAGATCCATTGTATGGATCAATGTGTCCTCTCGAGAACTGTACACGTGCCTGTAATAATAAAGGTTTTAACATTATCCAAGATTCTCTGCAGCAAATAAGCTTTAAACGGGATAGGAAAGTCAGAATGAAGCCTGCATGATTCAGATAGATTATGTCACTTTAGGACACTTCTATTTTTAATTGACTTTATTCTCTTGGTATCCTTTGTTGAATAGCGTATGTATATATCCTACACAACTAGGAGCTAGCTGGTGATTAAACAATTTGTCTCTTGTAATTGGCTCACTAGAGCTGTTCAGCTAGCTCCCAGCAGTGCATTGCTGTTCTGGAGCTGACTGTAACTGTGTTTATCCATTTACAGGAATTAAACACACAAAACAATAGTGCAATAATAAAATGCTCTAACATTTTAGAGGATTTTCTTTTTGCACCCCTTTATTTACGTAAACTGCAGACATGCCGGTCATGCTGTGGCAGAAGCTACTACATAACACAACCACAACAGTTCTAGTACACACAATGCTCGCAATGCTGGGATTTAAACATGTAATGGTCTGTGGACTTAAAGGGACATTATACACTAGAATTTTCTTTGATAAATATTTTGTAGATAATCCATTTATATAGCCCACCTGGGTGTGTTTTTGTAAAAAAAAAAATATATAGTTTTGCTTATTTTTAAATAACATTGTGCTGATTTTCAGACGCCTAACCAAGCCCCAAAGTTTTAGATGTATACTGATGTATACAGACTTCAGACTGCTTCTGTTTATATAATGGGTCTTTTCATATGCAGGGGAGTGGGAGGTTCTGCTATCAGCCCCTTTCAGTGGCTGTCCTAGGCTTATCTCATTAGTTGTGTTAAACTGGGAGCTTCTAAGTAAGTTTTTAAACAGTTTTATACTGGATTTTTATATCAGTATCTGTGCATCTTATTCTTTACAGTAGTGTCTATTACATGCAGTTAAATGAAAATCAGTGTATACTGTCCCTTTAAACTAAACAATTTATTCACCTGACCTTTCTAATTGGGTTGCATTTACCTGTAAAGGGCAAGTAATGCCGGCCACAGAGGGGGAAAGAAGCTCTCATCTAAGCAATCCAGACATTCGTCCTTGTCGCTGGAGCTAGGCTTCAGATCCAGAGCAAGTATAGAGACAGACAGGAGCAGATCTGAGGAAACAGGCCATGGCCAGGTAAAGTAAGCTTGTTCCATGAAACACATACACAACATATAAAATGTGCACTTATGACAAAACGGCCTGTTATTTATTTTCTTTTTCTCGCTCTCTACTTGCAGAAAGCAGACATCCTTATATGATCTCTCTCTATGGCCTAGATTTAGAGTTCGGCGGTAGCCGTCAAAACCAGCGTTAGAGGCTCCTAACGCTGGTTTTGGGCGCCCGCTGGTATTTGGAGTCAGTGATTAAAGGGTCTAACGCTCACTTTTCAGCCGCGACTTTTCCATACCGCAGATCCCCCTACGCCATTTGCGTAGCCTATCTTTTCAATGGGATCTTTCTAACGCTGGTATTTAGAGTCGTTTCTGCAGTGAGCGTTAGAGCTCTAACGACAAGATTCCAGCCGCCTGAAAATAGCAGGAGTTAAGAGCTTTCTGGCTAACGCCGGTTTATAAAGCTCTTAACTACTGTACCCTAAAGTACACTAACACCCATAAACTACCTATGTACCCCTAAACCGAGCTCCCCCCACATCGCCGCCACTCGATTAAAAATTTTAACCCCTAATCTGCCGACCGCCACCTACGTTATACTTATGTACCCCTAATCTGCTGCCCCTAACCCCGCCGACCCCTATATTACATTTATTAACCCCTAATCTGCCCCCCACAACATCGCCGCCAGCTACTTACAATAATTAACCCCTAATCTTCCGACCGCAAAGCGCCGCCACCTACGTTCTCCCTATGTACCCCTAATCTGCTACCCCTAACACCGCCGACCCCTATATTATATTTATTAACCCCTAATCTGCCCCCCTCAACGTCGCCGACACCTGCCTACACTTATTAACCCCTAATCTGCCGAGCGGACCGCACCGCTACTATAATAAAGTTATTAACCCCTAACCCGCCTCACTAACCCTATCATAAATAGTATTAACCCCTAATCTGCCCTCCCTAACATCGCCGACACCTACCTTCAATTATTAACCCCTAATCTTCCGATCGGAGCTCACCGCTATTCTAATAAATGTATTAACCCCTAAAGCTAAGTCTAACCCTAACACTAACACCCCCCTAACTTAAATATAATTTACATATAACGAAATAAATTAACTCTTATTAAATAAATTAATCCTATTTAAAGCTAAATACTTACCTGTAAAATAAATCCTAATATAGCTACAATATAAATTATAATTATATTATAGCTATTTTAGGATTTATATTTATTTTACAGGCAACTTTGTATTTATTTTAACCAGGTACAATAGCTATTAAATAGTTAAGAACTATTTAATAGTTACCTAGTTAAAATAATAACAAATTTACCTGTAAAATAAATCCTAACCTAAGATATAATTAAACCTAACACTACCCTATCAATAAAATAATTAAATAAACTACCTACAATTAACCTAACACTACACTATCAATAAATTAAATAAACACAATTGCTACAAATAAATACAATTAAATAAACTAGCTAAAGTACAAAAAATAAAAAAGAACTAAGTTACAGAAAATAAAAAAATATTTACAAACATAAGAAATATATTACAACAATTTTAAACTAATTACACCTACTCTAAGCCCCCTAATAAAATAACAAAGCCCCCCAAAATAAAAAATTCCCTACCCTATTCTAAATTAGAAAAGTTACAAGCTCTTTTACCTTACCAGCCCTGAACAGGGCCCTTTGCGGGGCATGCCCCAAGAAGTTCAGCTCTTTTGCCTGTAAAAGAAAACATACAATACCCCCCCCCCAACATTACAACCCACCACCCACATACCCCTAATCTAACCCAAACCCCCCTTAAATAAACCTAACACTAAGCCCCTGAAGATCTTCCTACCTTGTCTTCACCATACCAGGTTCACCGATCCGTCCTGGCTCCGATATCTTCATCCAACCCAAGCGGGGGCTAGACATCCACTGAAGAAGTCCAGAAGAGGGTCCAAAGTCTTCCTCCTATCCGGCAAGAAGAGGACATCCGGACCGGCAAACATCTTCTCCAAGCGGCATCTTCGATCTTCTTCCATCCGGTGCGGAGCGGGTCCATCTTGAAGCAGGCGACGCGGATCCATCCTCTTCTTCCGATGTCTCCCGACGAATGACGGTTCCTTTAAGGGACGTCATCCAAGATGGCGTCCCTCGAATTCCGATTGGCTGATAGGATTCTATCAGCCAATCGGAATTAAGGTAGGAATTTTCTGATTGGCTGATGGAATCAGCCAATCAGAATCAAGTTCAATCCGATTGGCTGATCCAATCAGCCAATCAGATTGAGCTCGCATTCTATTGGCTGATCGGAACAGCCAATAGAATGCGAGCTCAATCTGATTGGCTGATTGGATCAGCCAATCGGATTGAATTTGATTCTGATTGGCTGATTCCATCAGCCAATCAGAAAATTCCTACCTTAATTCCGATTGGCTGATAGAATCCTATCAGCCAATCGGAATTCGAGGGACGCCATCTTGGATGACGTCCCTTAAAGGAACCGTCATTCGTCGGGAGACATCGGAAGAAGAGGATGGATCCGCATCGCCTGCTTCAAGATGGACCCGCTCCGCACCGGATGGAAGAAGATCGAAGATGCCGCTTGGAGAAGATGTTTGCCGGTCCGGATGTCCTCTTCTTGCCGGATAGGAGGAAGAGTTTGGACCCTCTTCTGGACTTCTTCAGTGGATGTCTAGCCCCCGCTTGGGTTGGATGAAGATATCGGAGCCAGGACGGATCGGTGAACCTGGTATGGTGAAGACAAGGTAGGAAGATCTTCAGGGGCTTAGTGTTAGGTTTATTTAAGGGGGGTTTGGGTTAGATTAGGGGTATGTGGGTGGTGGGTTGTAATGTTGGGGGGGGGTATTGTATGT